>NW_022611205.1:0-24205 GCF_004382195.2 Drosophila sechellia
TTTTTTTTTTTTTTTTTTTTTTTTTAGCGAATACGACAGAGGGTTCAAAAACTACTATTTTTTTTTTTTTCTTTAGCGTGCGTTTATTTATTTAAAATCTGTCCTAGTGGACAATAATTAAATGGTTTTGGGGGGAACATTAGCTTAAGGATACTATTGTACATGTATTTGTGGCGGGTTTTATATGTGTTGTCTATTGTTGTGGAAGATCGAGAGGGTGTCTCCTCATGAGACGTCTGCTTGTTTGGCTATTGTCTAACAGGTTGGTGGCGAGGTGGTTAGGGTGGTTTTCGAGCCTTTTCAGGTATCTCTCGCTGAGCCTGGAGATTTCATCAGCGACTTGTGGGATTCCAAGTTCCCTATGTATGGCGACATTCTCGTGGTAGGGATGCGCATTACAGGCAATTCTCAAGCACCTATTCTGGAACCGCTGTATACGCAGGCGATTCGTGTGGCTTGCCGTGCCCCATAGCTGTATCCCGTAGGTCCAGATGGGCTTGAGAATTGCCTTGTACACCAGGATTTTGTGGTTCTGCCTTAGCTTGGACCCTCTCCCAATAAGCCAATGCATCTGCCTCAGACGCGCATCGGCCTGTATGCGTTTGCTGACGATGTGGGGACGCCAAGTGAGCCTGCGGTCCAGGGTAAGTCCTAGGTACTTGGGTGCGGGTGCGTTGGGAATGATGACTCCGTTTAGCGTGACCGGTGGGCAGTCTCCTCTCCTTAGTGCAAATGTTGTTTGGGTAGATTTTTCCGCGTTCACTACGATGTTCCACCTGCTGAGCCAGGGATGTAGCGCGTCCATTTGCCTTTGGATTGTTTCGGAGGCTTCTCGTGGGTCGGATGAGGAGGCGAGGAAAGCCGTGTCATCTGCATAAGTCGCTATAGTTAGGTTCCTGGAGGGGATTATGGGAAGGTCTGCGGTGTAAAGGGTGTACAGTATTGGTCCGAGCACACTGCCTTGCGGAACTCCAGCTCTGATCAGTCTGGGTAGGCTTATTGCACTTCCGCATCTGACTTGGAATGCTCTTCCCTCAGTGTAGGATTTGAGGAGGGTAAAATGGGGGCTTGGGAGGTAGGATTTGAGTTTATGGAGGAGTCCAGGATGCCAAACTCTGTCGAATGCCTGCTTCACGTCGAGCATTACAGCGCAGCAGTATTTCTTTTGCTCGAATGCCTCGAGGATCCGTTCGACTAGCCGGTGGCATTGCTCTGGTGTTCCGTGGGAGCGCCTGAAGCCAAACTGGTGATCGGGGATCAAACCAGCCTCATCCAGTACTGGCAATACTCTGCGCAAAAATACTCTTTCGAGTATTTTGGAGAGGATTGCCAGCAAACTAATCGGACGATAGGAGGCGAGATTGGCTTCAGGCTTACCAGGCTTGAGGAGGACAATAACCTCTGCTCTTTTCCACTCTTCCGGGAAGTACCCTAGCCGGAAGCAGCTGTTGTAAATGCTGGCCAGCATTTGTGTGCAGCGGGATGGGAGCATTTTTAGGGCCGCCGCATCTATACGATCCAGGCCTGGAGATTTGTTGTTCTTCAGTAGAGCAATCTCCTGCGCAACTTCCTCAGGGTCGACTGGTTCCAACGGGGGACCGGGAGAGCTTGGGCTATTGAGAAACCGGGCTGTTTCAGCATGTTCTTCGGCAGTGCAGCAGTCGAACGGAGAGAAGGCGTTGTAAAGGTGTTCGGCGAAAGCTTCTGCTCTTTCAGCATCCGAAAGGCACCAGGATCCATCTGCTTTGCGCACTGCGGAAACCTTTTTGGCTGGTCGTTTAATGTGGCGGGTGACGTTCCACAGATTGTGGTCTGGGTCCCCGGGAGAGAGTTCCTCGAGGAATCTGAGGAAGGAGTCCTGGCGTAGGCTGGAGATCTTGTCCTTCAACTCCTTTGTGGCGTGATTGAGCGCTGTTTTGTCTCTTGGATTGCGCGTCAAGAACCAAACTCTCCTGAGACGCCTCTTCTCAGTCACGAGTGCCGCAATTTCCGGGGACCAGAGGTGGAGGTCCCTGCTAGGTGTTCTCGCAGTCTTTGGTGGCGGTGGGCTTGCGAATTCCGCAGCGTTTTGCATCTGCCTGGTGAGATTCCCGATAGCTTCATCAATGTTCCTGGGTGTGTTGAGGATGGGGTTCGGATTGACGGTGGAGAGCATCCAGGACGCGAACTTGGCGGCGTCGGTATATTTTCCAGTGAGCCTTCTGAGCGGGGTTTTCCTGAGGACTGGCGTGTTGATTAGCACGTTTATTGCACAGTGGTCTGACAGGAGATCAGCATTTGTTGTGCAGCTGATCTTCGCATGCCCTATGCCTTTCGACACAGCAAAGTCCAGTAGGTCTGGAGTCTTGAGGGGATTCGTTGGCCAGTGAGTGGGCTCGCCAGTGGAGTGGCAGTCCAGTCGGTGGCGTTGCAGGTACCCAAACAGAGTTTTCCCTTTGGGGTTGTTGGCGCGCGATCCCACCAAGAATGTTTGGCGTTATAATCTCCAGCTGCTATGAAGCGGGGCCCAAAATGCTCGAAGAACTCACTGAGGTGAGATGCTGTTATGCGGTATCTGGGGGAAAGTAGACCGCTCCAATGTCTAAATCTCCTTGCGGGCTGACAATCCTGATGACAGGACATTGTGCCCAGTCTTGCTGAAACGCGGGCAGCTCTAGGTATTGAATACCGCTCCTGATGAGGATGGCTGCTCCACCGCGTGCTCTGCCAGAAGGATGGTCTGCATGGATGAGGTCATATCCGCTGATATTAAAGTGGGATCTGGGGAGAAGTGGGTTTCGGCTACGAGTAGGATATCGATCTGGTGGGTCTTCAGATGGTGCTCGACTATGGCCTTGCTGTTCTGCAGGCCGTTCGCATTCCAGACGACTAGGTGGAGCTTTAGTTGCATGACTTGCTGTTGAGAATGGTGGCCACCAGCTGTGTCATCTGGGTGAACATGCGCTCCATCATCCTTTCCATCATTCCTTCCATGCGAGCGAACATCGCTTCTATCTGACCGGAGTGTGGGGTTTCTGTTTGGGTTTGGACTGGGGTTGTGGGATTCTGCGGTGCTGCGTGCACTCCGTTGAGGGCGTCTCGGTAGCTCCTGCCAGAGGTGACGTTTGGTGATGCCACGGGCGGCGCCTTGTTAGCATTAGCGACGGGCCTTGTTTTCGGAGCAGCGAGTGCTTTGGCCCTTTTGTATGCAGGGCATCCCTTGAAAGACGCAGGATGGTCCGCCTGGCAGTGGAAGCAGCACGCTTTGTCGTCCTCCCTCTTCTCACATGCCCTCGATTCGTGAGGGCCTCCACACTTTACACATCGGTATTCCAGGAAGCAGTAACGCTGTGTATGACCGAATCCTTGGCACCTGAAGCATTGAGGCACGTCGTTGAACTTCTGCGGCGGTTCAATGGTTACTACCGACCTGCAGATCCGCTTGACTTGGTAGACGTCTTTGTTGTTGCTGGAAGGCTCCAGGTTGGCGAAGAATATTCCCAGCGGTTCTTTAGTTCTTCTGCCAATGGGATTGTGCAGATCTCTAACAGCGTGCCCTTGTCTGCGAAGGTCTTCAATGATTTCCTCACGATCGGTGGAGTGGTGGAGTCCTTTGATGACAACCTTGTATGCACGTTCATCTTTCGGCTGGAAAGTCCGATGCCTCTTGTTTTGGGCCACAAGTTGGAGACGCAGAGCTGTATAGGACTCTTTGTCCGGCATCATGACACGTACGTTGTTGCCATTCACGGTCTTGTAGGTAAAATTGTTCTTCGGGCCTACAAGAGTCGTGATCATCTTGACGAGTGCCGAGATGTTGGTCACATCGGGGATAAAAATCGGAGGTGGCTTGATGGTCTTCGGGGTGGGCTTTGGTTTCTCGGGGTCTTGGGCTTGGAATCGTCTTTAGGTCCGGGTTCGTCATCAGAGCTCTCTTGGTCGTACTCGTCTTCTTCGGTCGAGAGTAAAGCGAAGGCGTTGTTGGCGAGCTTCTTGCGCAGAGCTGCGCTAGTGCTTGGCTTATCTTCCAGCTCCTCTCCCTGTGCTTTCTTTGCCGGTTTTCGCTTTATCTCGCCCGGCTCTGTATGCGAGGTGCTTCCCTCGCTGCTGGAGCTGCTCTTGCGTGTTCTCAGAGCCTTTTTGCGTGGTGTTGTTCCAAGCTTGTGGGTGCGCGGGGGGCCTGCCAGTCCATCTTCTCCAAAGTTGATAAGGAGTGAGGAGGGGGGGGGGGGGGAAGCTGGGCACCGTAAGCCGGTGAGCCAGGCAGCACGTGGCTGCTGCTTTGCAATTATACCGCTGCTTCGAGCACTGGGTTTTTTGCGCTGATAACACGCACACTCGGGTGTGCGATGGTGTTAGTGCGAACTACCGTTAGGTACGTTGGCTGGGCCAATCAAAACGCGCGACAAGATCACGCGACGCGAAGTGGCTGGGCACAAGTAACGGGACTTACAACTGTGAACAATTTGCTAACAATTTGCTAACAATTTGCTGTCGATCCGCAGGCACGTCTGCACTCGTCGAGTGTTCGATCGCGACTGATCTAATTAGTGACGCGCATGAATGGATTAACGAGATTCCTACTGTCCCTATCTACTATCTAGCGAAACCACAGCCAAGGGAACGGGCTTGGAATAATTAGCGGGGAAAGAGACCCTTTTGAGCTTGACTCTAATCTGGCAGTGTAAGGAGACATAAGAGGTGTAGAAAAGTGGGAGATATTAGACCTCGGTTTGGTATCGTCAATGAAATACCACTACTCTTATTGTTTCCCTTACTTACTTGATTAAATGGAACGTGTATCATTCCTAGCCATTTACGGATATATTATTATATCTTATGGTATTGGGTTTTGATGCAAGCTTCTTGATCAAAGTATCACGAGTTTGTTATATAATCGCAAACCAAATTCTTTAATAAAACGATGCATTTAGTATTTTGATTTGAAAATTGGTATAACTCCAATTACTCAGTATGATCCAATCAAGGACATGCCAGGTAGGGAGTTTGACTGGGGCGGTACATCTCTCAAATAATAACGGAGGTGTCCCCAGGCCAGCTCAGTGCGGACAGAAACCACACATAGAGCAAAAGGGCAAATGCTGACTTGATCTCGTGTTCAGACACACAGGGACAGCAAAAGCTCGGCCTATCGATCCTTTTGGTTTAAAGAGTTTTTAACAAGAGGTGTCAGAAAAGTTACCATAGGATAACTGGCTTGTGGCGGCCAAGCGTTCATAGCGACGTCGCTTTTTGATCCTTCGATGTCGGCTCTTCCTATCATTGTGAAGCAAAATTCACCAAGCGTTGGATTGTTCACCCATGCAAGGGAACGTGAGCTGGGTTTAGACCGTCGTGAGACAGGTTAGTTTTACCCTACTAATGACAAACGTTGTTGCGACAGCATTCCTGCGTAGTACGAGAGGAACGCAGGTACGGACCAATGGCACAATACTTGTTCGAGCGAACAGTGGTATGACGCTACGTCCGTTGGATATGCCTGAACGCCTCTAAGGTCGTATCCGTGCTGGACTGCAATGATAAATAAGGGGCAATTTGCATTGTATGGCTTCTAAACCATTTAAAGTTTATAATTTATTTTATAAACGACAATGGATGTGATGCCAATGTAATTTGTAACATAGTAAATTAGGAGGATCTTCGATCACCTGATGCCGCGCTAGTTACATATAAAAGCATTATTTAATACAATGACAAAGCCTAGAATCAATTGTAAACGACTTTTGTAACAGGCAAGGTGTTGTAAGTGGTTGAGCAGCTGCCATACTGCGATCCACTGAAGCTTATCTTTGCTTGATGATTCGATAAATAAATGATTTTTCTGTAGCCAAACACCTCGTCATCAATTTAGTGACGATATGATATTGTCCTATCATATAATAATATAAAGACTTTAATGATTGTGTCAAGTTGCAAACACCTCGTCATCAATTAGTGACGCATATATATTGTCCCTATCATATAATTAATATAAAGACTTTAATGAATTGTGTCAAGTTGCCAAACACCTCGTCATCAATTTAGTGACGCATATGATATTGTCCCTATCATATAATTTTTGATATAAAGACTTTAAAGAATTGTATCAAGTTGCCAAACACCTCGTCATCAATTTAGTGACGCATATGATATTGTCCCTATCATATAATTAATATACAGACTTTAATGAATTGTGTCAAGTTGCCAAACACCTCGTCATCAATTTAGTGACGCATATGATATTGTCCTTATCATATAATTTTTGATATAAAGACTTTAAAGAATTGAATCAAGTTGCCAAACACCTCGTCATCAATTTAGTGACGCATATGATATTGTCCCTATCATATAATTAATATAAAGACTTTAATGGATTGTGTCAAGTTGCCAAACACCTCGTCATCAATTTAGTGACGCATATGATATTGTCCCTATCATATAATTAATATAAAGACTTTAATGAATTGTGTCAAGTTGCCAAACACCTCGTCATCAATTTAGTGACGCATATGATATTGTCCTTATCATATAATTTTTGATATAAAGACTTTAAAGAATTGTATCAAGTTGCCAAACACCTCGTCATCAATTTAGTGACGCATATGATATTGTCCCTATCATATAATTAATATAAAGACTTTAATGGATTGTGTCAAGTTGCCAAACACCTCGTCATCAATTTAGTGACGCATATGATATTGTCCTTATCATATAATTTTGATATAAAGACTTTAAAGAATTGTATCAAGTTGCCAAACACCTCGTCATCAATTTAGTGACGCATATGATATTGTCCCTATCATATAATTAATATACAGACTTTAATGAATTGTGTCAAGTTGCCAAACACCTCGTCATCAATTTAGTGACGCATATGATATTGTCCCTATCATATAATTTTTGATATATAGACTTTAAAGAATTGTATCAAGTTGCCAAACACCTCGTCATCAATTTAGTGACGCATATGATATTGTCCCTATCATATAATTAATATAAAGACTTTAATGGATTGTGTCAAGTTGCCAAACACCTCGTCATCAATTTAGTGACGCATATGATATTGTCCTTATTATATAATTTTTGATATAAAGACTTTAAAGAATTGTATCAAGTTGCCAAACACCTCGTCATCAATTTAGTGACGCATATGATATTGTCCCTATCATATAATTAATATACAGACTCTAATGAATTGTGTCAAGTTGCCAAACACCTCGTCATCAATTTAGTGACGCATATGATATTGTCCCTATCATATAATTTTTGATATAAAGACTTTAAAGAATTGTATCAAGTTGCCAAACACCTCGTCATCAATTTAGTGACGCATATGATATTGTCCCTTTCATATAATTAATATAAAGACTTTAATGGATTGTGTCAAGTTGCCAAACACCTCGTCATCAACTACTATATTATGGTTGCGCCGACCTCTCATATTGTATTCTCTTATGTGTTCATAGGATTTTGACAATTATACGAGTAAATTAAATAATATACATATGAAAATGATTAATTATTATATGTATAAGGGAAAAAATGATGAAATATTCCCATATTATCTTAGTATTATAGAGGAAAGACCGTTGCCGACCTCTGATATTGTTCAAACTTATGTATTTATATGATTTTGGCAATTATATGAGTAAATTAAAAAATATACATATGAAAATGGTTAATTATTATATGTATATGGGAAAAAATGCTAAGATATTCCCATATTCTCTTAGTATTATAGAGAAAAGCCATTTAAGTGAGAGGGTATAGTAGTGTAAACGACCGGAATTACGACAGAGGGTTCAAAAACTACTATAGGTAGGCAGTGGTTGCCGACCTCTCATATTGTTCAAAACTTATGTATTCATATGATTTTGGCAATTGTATGAGTAAATTAAATAATATACATATGAAAATGATTAATTATTATATGTATAAGGGAAAAAATGCTGAAATATTCCCACATTCTCTTAGTATTATAGAGAAAATCCATTATAGTGAGAGGGTATAGTAGTGTAAACGACCGGAATTACGACAGAGGGTTCAAAAACTACTATAGGTAGGCAGTGGTTGCCGACCTCTCATATTGTTCAAAACTTATGTATTCATATGATTTTGGCAATTATATGATTAAATTAAATAATATACATATGAAAATGGTTAATTATTATATGTATATGGGAAAAAATGCAGAGATATTCCCATATTCTCTTAGTATTATAGAGAAAAGCCATTTAAGTGAGAGGGTATAGTAGTGTAAACGACCGGAATTACGACAGAGGGTTCAAAAACTACTATAGGTAGGCAGTGGTTGCCGACCTCTCATATTGTTCAAAACTTATGTATTCATATGATTTTGGCAATTGTATGAGTAAATTAAATAATATACATACGAAAATGATTAATTATTATATGTATATGGAAAAAATGCAGAGATATTCCATATTCTCTTAGTATTATAGAGAAAAGCCATTTAAGTGAGAGGTATAGTAGTGTAAACCACCGGAATTACGACAGAGGGTTCAAAAACTACTATAGGTAGGCAGTGGTTGCCGACCTCTCATATTGTTCAAAACTTATGTATTCATATGATTTTGGCAATTGTATGAGTAAATTAAATAATATACATATGAAAATGATTAATTATTATATGTATAAGGGAAAAAATGCTGAAATATTCCCACATTCTCTTAGTATTATAGAGAAAATCCATTATAGTGAGAGGGTATAGTAGTGTAAACGACCGGAATTACGACAGAGGGTTCAAAAACTACTATAGGTAGGCAGTGGTTGCCGACCTCTCATATTGTTCAAAACTTATGTATTCATATGATTTTGGCAATTATATGATTAAATTAAATAATATACATATGAAAATGGTTAATTATTATATGTATATGGGAAAAAATGCTGAGATATTCCCATATTCTCTTAGTATTATAGAGAAAAGCCATTTAAGTGAGAGGGTATAGTAGTGTAAACGACCGGAATTACGACAGAGGGTTCAAAAACTACTATAGGTAGGCAGTGGTTGCCGACCTCTCATATTGTTCAAAACTTATGTATTCATATGATTTTGGCAATTGTATGAGTAAATTAAATAATATACATATGAAAATGATTAATTATTATATGTATAAGGGAAAAAATGCTGAAATATTCCCACATTCTCTTAGTATTATAGAGAAAATCCATTATAGTGAGAGGGTATAGTAGTGTAAACGACCGGAATTACGACAGAGGGTTCAAAAACTACTATAGGTAGGCAGTGGTTGCCGACCTCTCATATTGTTCAAAACTTATGTATTCATATGATTTTGGCAATTATATGATTAAATTAAATAATATACATATGAAAATGGTTAATTATTATATGTATATGGGAAAAAATGCTGAGATATTCCCATATTCTCTTAGTATTATAGAGAAAAGCCATTATAGTGAGAGGGTATAGTAGTGTAAACGACCGGAATTACGACAGAGGGTTCAAAAACTACTATAGGTAGGCAGTGGTTGCCGACCTCTCATATTGTTCAAAACTTATGTATTCATATGAATTTGGCAATTATATGAGTAAATTAAATAATAAACATATAAAAATTAATATTTATTATATGTATAAAAAAAAAATAATCATATTATATATGAATAATGGAAAAAAAATGAAATGTTCCTATAATCTCTTAATATATAAGAGAATAGACCGTATGTTGGATGGCAAACGGAATTGAAAATACCCGCTTTGAGGACAGCGGGTTCAAAAACTACTATAGGTAGGCAGTGGTTGCCGACCTCCCGCATTATTCGAAATATTTATTTCGGATTATGTTTATATTGGTTACATAAAATAAAGTATATTATTATCCGTACAAATTTGTTTCTCAGTTCTATAGAACACGGGACTTGGCTCCGCGGATAATAGGAATATACGCTTTTTAGATAATATCGTTGAAACAAAAGTCAAGTTTCTATTATATATAGAATAACAAATCGTTTCCATATATTATCGTTAATTTTTGGAGGCAGGCAAATATTAATTTATTACCTGCCGTATAGTTGGATTATTATATCGTTACGGTATAATACAATATGGATTCTTATGAAAGAATATAAAATTATATATTAAATGTGGAAATATTATCATATGCGCTTGGTTTTATGTTATATATTACCAGAGAGATATATGAAAAGAGATAAATTTTAAATTTATCTTCAAAATGCAAATGATTTAACTTAATATTTATATTGGTTAAACAAAAATTGTACATGTGTGGATACAATAATTATGTATGTTGGAAATAAAATGATATTTTATAATGAAATATGTATATATAAAAGATAAAATTATAGAAACATATATATTACAATAATTATATGAAATTCTTGTTATATTGGTAAAACAAGTATAAATTAAAAATGAAAATATGGATTACGAATGCTATATAAAAATGGCCGTAATCGAATAGATTTTTTACTTATATTTATATATTAAAATTTTACCCAAAGGCGAAATATTGAATTTTATTCAATATAATAAAAATCATGGAATTATATAAAGTGAAAAATCTATATATCTATTATATTGCTTATTTCGATTCAAAAAATATGAATGGAATATGAAGGAAAAACATTATTCTGGTTGATCCTGCCAGTAGTTATATGCTTGTCTCAAAGATTAAGCCATGCATGTCTAAGTACACACGAATTAAAAGTGAAACCGCAAAAGGCTCATTATATCAGTTATGGTTCCTTAGATCGTTAACAGTTACTTGGATAACTGTGGTAATTCTAGAGCTAATACATGCAATTAAAACATGAACCTTATGGGACATGTGCTTTTATTAGGCTAAAACCAAGCGATCGCAAGATCGTTATATTGGTTGAACTCTAGATAACATGCAGATCGTATGGTCTTGTACCGACGACAGATCTTTCAAATGTCTGCCCTATCAACTTTTGATGGTAGTATCTAGGACTACCATGGTTGCAACGGGTAACGGGGAATCAGGGTTCGATTCCGGAGAGGGAGCCTGAGAAACGGCTACCACATCTAAGGAAGGCAGCAGGCGCGTAAATTACCCACTCCCAGCTCGGGGAGGTAGTGACGAAAAATAACAATACAGGACTCATATCCGAGGCCTGTAATTGGAATGAGTACACTTTAAATCCTTTAACAAGGACCAATTGGAGGGCAAGTCTGGTGCCAGCAGCCGCGGTAATTCCAGCTCCAATAGCGTATATTAAAGTTGTTGCGGTTAAAACGTTCGTAGTTGAACTTGTGCTTCATACGGGTAGTACAACTTACAATTGTGGTTAGTACTATACCTTTATGTATGTAAGCGTATTACCGGTGGAGTTCTTATATGTGATTAAATACTTGTATTTTTTCATATGTTCCTCCTATTTAAAAACCTGCACTAGTGCTCTTAAACGAGTGTTATTGTGGGCCGGTACTATTACTTTGAACAAATTAGAGTGCTTAAAGCAGGCTTCAAATGCCTGAATATTCTGTGCATGGGATAATGAAATAAGACCTCTGTTTGCTTTCATTGGTTTTCAGATCAAGAGGTAATGATTAATAGAAGCAGTTTGGGGGCATTAGTATTACGACGCGAGAGGTGAAATTCTTGGACCGTCGTAAGACTAACTTAAGCGAAAGCATTTGCCAAAGATGTTTTCATTAATCAAGAACGAAAGTTAGAGGTTCGAAGGCGATCAGATACCGCCCTAGTTCTAACCATAAACGATGCCAGCTAGCAATTGGGTGTAGCTACTTTTATGGCTCTCTCAGTCGCTTCCCGGGAAACCAAAGCTTTTGGGCTCCGGGGGAAGTATGGTTGCAAAGCTGAAACTTAAAGGAATTGACGGAAGGGCACCACCAGGAGTGGAGCCTGCGGCTTAATTTGACTCAACACGGGAAAACTTACCAGGTCCGAACATAAGTGTGTAAGACAGATTGATAGCTCTTTCTCGAATCTATGGGTGGTGGTGCATGGCCGTTCTTAGTTCGTGGAGTGATTTGTCTGGTTAATTCCGATAACGAACGAGACTCAATATATTAAATAGATATCTTCAGGATTATGGTGCTGAAGCTTATGTAGCTTCATTCATGGTGGCAGTAAAATGTTTATTGTGTTTGAATGTGTTTATGTAAGTGGAGCCGTACCTGTTGGTTTGTCCCATTATAAGGACACTAGCTTCTTAAATGGACAAATTGCGTCTAGCATAATGAGATTGAGCAATAACAGGTCTGTGATGCCCTTAGATGTCCTGGGCTGCACGCGCGCTACAATGAAAGTATCAACGTGTATTTCTAGACCGAGAGGTCCGGGTAAACCGCTGAACCATTTCATGCTTGGGATTGTGAACTGAAACTGTTCACATGAACTTGGAATTCCAGTAAGTGTGAGTCATTAACTCGCATTGATTACGTCCCTGCCCTTTGTACACACCGCCGTCGCTACTACCGATTGAATTATTTAGTGAGGTCTCCGGACGTGATCACTGTGACGCCTTGCGTGTTACGGTTGTTTCGCAAAAGTTGACCGAACTTGATTATTTAGAGGAAGTAAAAGTCGTAACAAGGTTTCCGTAGGTGAACCTGCGGAAGGATCATTATTGTATAATATCCTTATCGTTAATAAATATTTGTTATAATACAAATAAATACAATTTACCAAAATAAAATATTACAAAATGATTCCACGGAATCAAAGTTAAAGTCAAAATAAAATGAAGATGGCTTTTATTTTATATGTGGGGCTTGGCAACCTCATAAAAGACTTTAACATTATTAATGTTGCTGTGCGTATTTGTGGCAGTACTTACTACAACAACGGCGTTTCCTATAAAACAATTCTCGAAAATGGAAATCGAAGAAACTAAACTAAATTCGAAAGTAGAAGTCGAATTAAAATAAAATAATTTTGAATGTGTGGTAATCAAAATAAGTGTGTGTGTATATGGACCATAATATACACGCGTTGCGAATATGTATTGTTCATCTATGTTATGAGCATACGTTGGCTAATGCAACAACCTAAAATATACAATGTTTGTACCTGTCATCCATCAGGTTAATGTTTTATATAAATTTTGCAGTATGTGTCACCAAATAGCAAACCATAACCAGATTATTATGATACATAATGCTTATATGAAACTAAGACATTTCGCAACATTTATTTTAGGTATAAAATAAATTTATTGAAGGAATTGATATATGCAGTAAAATGGTGTATTTTTAATTTCTTTCAATAAAAACAATATTGACATTATATAAAATTGAATTATAAAACTCTAAGCGGTGGATCACTCGCTCATGGGTCGATGAAGAACGCAGCAAACTGTGCGTCATCGTGTGACTGCAGGACACATGACATCGACATTTTGAACGCATATCGCAGTCCATGCTGTTATGTACTTTATTAATTTTATAGTGTGCTTGGGACTACATATGGTTGAGGGTTGTAAGACTATGCTAATTAAGTTGTTTATAAATTTTTATAAGCATATGGTATATTATTGGATTAAATAATGATTTTATTCATAATATTAAAAAGAAATGAAAACATTATCTCACATTTGAATGTGAAAAACGAAGAGAAATATTTTCTTTTCAATCAAATAATACTGAGAAATGTCTAGCATAAAAATTGAAATATTTTCATCTAGAATTGTCTCTTATTAATGATTCGGAAAAGAAAAATCTTGGTTTTGTTATTATTCTTCGTTGGTTCGTTAAATGGATAAAATGACTTTGCTTACAAGAACTATTGGAACTATTATAACGAATTTAATTGATTGTTTTATCATTTATATATAAAAATTTATGGCAAATATAGTTATATATACAACCTCAACTCATATGGGACTACCCCTGAATTTAAGCATATTAATTAGGGGAGGAAAAGAACTAACAAGGATTTTCTTAGTAGCGGCGAGCGAAGAAACAGTTCAGCACTAAGTCACTTTGTCTATATGGCAAATGTGAGATGCAGTGTATGGAGCGTCAATATTCTAGTATGAGAAATTAATGATTTAAGTCCTTCTTAAATGAGGCCATTTACCCATAGAGGGTGCCAGGCCCGTATAACGTTAATGATTGCTAGATGATGTTTCCAAAGAGTCGTGTTGCTTGATAGTGCAGCACTAAGTGGGTGGTAAACTCCATCTAAAACTAAATATAACCATGAGACCGATAGTAAACAAGTACCGTGAGGGAAAGTTGAAAAGAACTCTGAATAGAGAGTTAAACAGTACGTGAAACTGCTTAGAGGTTAAGCCCGATGAACCTGAATATCCGTTATGGAAAATTCATCATTAAATTGTAATATTTAAATAATATTATTAAGAATAATGTGCATTTTTTCCATATAAGGACATTGTAATCTATTAGCATATCCCAAATTTATCATAAAATATAACTTATAGTTTATTCCAATTAAATTGCTTGCATTTTAACACAGAATAATGTTATTAATTTGATAAAGTGCTGATAGATTATATTATTACAGAGCGTTAATTTTTCCGGAAATTATTAATGGCATATTATCATTGATTTTTGTGTTTTATATGCTCTTGTATGATTAACAATGCGAAAGATTCAGGATACTTCGGACCCGTCTTGAAACACGGACCAAGGAGTCTAACATATGTGCAAGTTATTGGGATGTAACCTAATAGCGTAATTAACTTGACTAATAATGGGATTAGTTTTTTAGCTATTTATAGCTATTAACACAATCCCGGGGCGTTCTATATAGTTATGTATAATGTATATTTATATTATTTATGCCTCTAACTGGAACGTACCTTGAGCATATATGCTGTGACCCGAAAGATGGTGAACTATACTTGATCAGGTTGAAGTCAGGGGAAACCCTGATGGAAGACCGAAACAGTTCTGACGTGCAAATCGATTGTCAGAATTGAGTATAGGGCGAAAGACCAATCAACCATCTAGTAGCTGGTTCCTTCCGAAGTTTCCCTCAGATAGCTGGTGCATTTTAATATTATATAAATAATCTTATCTGGTAAGCGAATGATTAGAGGCCTTAGGTCGAAACGATCTTAACCTATTCTCAAACTTTAAATGGGTAAGAACCTTAACTTCTTGATATGAAGTTCAAGGTTATGATATAATGTGCCCAGTGGGCCACTTTTGGTAAGCAGAACTGGCGCTGTGGATGAACCAAACGTAATGTTACGGTGCCCAATTAACAACTCATGCAGATACCATGAAAGGCGTGGTTGCTTAAAACAGCAGGACGGTGATCATGAAGTCGAAATCCGCTAAGGAGTGTGTAACAACTCACCTGCCGAGCAACTAGCCTTAAAATGGATGGCGCTTAAGTTGTATACCTATACATTACCGCTAAAGTAGATGATTTATATTACTGTGATATAAATTTGAAACTTTAGTGAGTAGGAAGGTACAATGTATGCGTAGAAGTTTGGCGTAAGCCTGCATGGAGCTGCCATTGGTACAGATCTTGGTGGTAGTAGCAAATAATCGAATGAGACCTTGGAGGACTGAAGTGGAGAAGGTTTGTGAACAGTGGTTGATCACGAGTTAGTCGTCCTAAGTTCAAGGCGAAAGCCGAAAATTTTCAAGTAAACAAAAATGCCTAACTATATAAACAAAGCGAATATATACACTTGAATAATTTGAACGAAAGGGAATACGGTTCCAATTCCGTAACCTGTTGAGTATCCGTTTGTTATTAAATATGGCCTCGTGCTCATCCTGCAACAGGAACGACCATAAGAAGCCGTCGAGAGATATCGGAAGGTTTTCTTTCTGTTTTATAGCCGTACTACCATGGAGTCTTCGCAGAGAGATATGTAGATGGGCTAGAGAGCATGACATATACTGTGTGTCGATATTTTCTCCTCGGACCTTGAAAATTATGGTGGGGACACGCAAACTTCTCAACAGCCGTACCAATATCCGCAGTGGTCTCCAAGTGAGAGTCTCTAGTCGATAGAATAATGTAGGTAAGGGAAGTCGGCAATTAGATCCGTAACTTCGGGATAAGGATTGGCTCTGAAGATTGAGTTAGTCGGCTTGATTGGGAAACAATAACATGGTTTATGTGCTCGTTTGGGTAAATAGAGTTCTAGCATTTATGTTAGTTACTTGTTCCCGGATAGTTAGTTACGTAGCCAATTGTGGAACTTTCTTGCTAAATTTTTAAGAATACTATTTGGGTTAAACCAATTAGTTCTTATCAATTATAACGATTATCAATTAACAATCAATTCAGAACTGGCACGGACTTGGGGAATCCGACTGTCTAATTAAAACAAAGCATTGTGATGGCCCTAGCGGGTGTTGACACAATGTGATTTCTGCCCAGTGCTCTGAATGTCAAAGTGAAGAAATCAAGTAAGCGCGGGTCAACGGCGGAGTAACTATGACTCTCTTAAGGTAGCCAAATGCCTCGTCATCTAATTAGTGACGCGCATGAATGGATTAACGAGATTCCACTGGTGAGCGATGAATGGATTAACGACGGACGTTTTCGTTGCGCTCGTGTACAGATTGCGAAGAACTTGGTTTTCCGTGTTTGGAAAGTAATAAAATGGTGAATTAGTGCTCCGCGAAAGTCGTGTGCTAATTTTCGTGTGTTATAAACAAGCGGTTTGGAAGTAATTAACAATTAATTGTTGGGAATTTTCCACTTAGCACGTGCTGAAGGCGAACTTACGAGTAAGTTTTTCGAGTAAGCTTTTTGATCAGCTGTCACAAAGCTTATTGGTGGGAGTCACTGCTAAGGTTTGTGTCTAGGGAGAGTTTTAGTGCTACCAGACTCTACCGATAGGTGGAGCTCGAGTTCCAGAGCAACTACCTTTTGTCAGCGAGTAAACGAGCATACGGTTGCTGGCGTCGACGGTAGGTGGAGCCACCATCGTATTTATGCCGATGGAGAGCGACAGCAGCGCGAGTGCCTTGAGCGGAAGTAGTGCCTCGATGAAGTCCAGACGAGGCAGGCGCAGAAGCCATCTGGCATCTAAGAGCTCGGCGCCAACGCAGGCGAAATTGGTTGCCCTGGCATCGAATGGAGTGCCAGAACCCGTTGGGTACTGGAGGAGCCGTTTTCGTCGCTGGAGGACGCCCGGGCGGCTACGGAGAACGCTGCCATTGATGCTGCCCCCCCCACGCTGCTGCCACCGCTGCTGATCCTACTGCTGCCCCTGCTGCCGACCACACTGCTGCCTCCGCCGTTTTCACTGCTGCTAAAATTGTTGCCACCACTGCCACTGCCGCCACCGCTGCCGCCCGTGCTGGGCAAGCAGCCATGATGGCAGAGCTGTCGGCCACACAGCGCATGGTGAGAAGCAGCTTCCGCAGACTGGAGAAGTGGACACGGAAGAGCTCTCATATGCTATCAGCCGCTACGATGAGCTGGTGTTGGCGCTAATGCTCCGGTGCGGAGAGCTGGAGACGCGGCTTGCTATGCCGCCACCGCCGCCGCCGTCGTTGAATCTGTTAAAAATACGGCCGCCAATGCTCCCCAGATGCAGCAGGTTGCACCCATCGCTGCCCCGCGGACTACCAAGGTCCGCGAGACGTGGTCAGCGGTGGTGAAGTGCGACGACCCTGCGCTATCGGGGAAAGACATAGCGGAAAAGGTGCGAACGATGGTTGCACCCTCTCTCGGAGTCAGAGTACACGAGGTCCGTGAGCTCCGTCGAGGTGGTGGTGCGATCATTCGCACTCCTTCGGTGGGAGAGCTGCAGAAGGTGGTCGCTTCAAAAAGATTCGCCGAGGTTGGCCTAAATGTGGCACGGAATGCGGCCGAGAAGCCGAAGGTCGTCGTATATGACGTCGACACAGCTATCGGCCCTGAGGAGTTTATGAAGGAGCTCCACGAAAACAACTTCGACAGCGAAATGAATCTGGCCCAGTTTAAGAAGTCAGTGCACCTGGTGACCAAGGCGTGGTCGGTAGCTGACGGCGCCACAGTAAATGTGACGCTGGAGGTTGACGACCGGGCGATGGCGAAGCTTGATGTAGGTCGTGTCTACATCAAGTGGTTCTCATTCCGATGCCGGTCACAGGTCCGCACATACGCCTGCCACAGATGTGTGGGTTTCGACCACAAGGTCAGCGAATGCCGGCAGAAGGATAGTGTCTGTCGCCAGTGCGGGCAACAAGGCCACACTGCGGCAAAGTGCCAAAACCCGGTGGACTGCCGGAACTGCCGCCACAGAGGGCAACCCTCGGGGCATTACATGCTCTCGAGCGTTTGCCCGATATACGGGCGTTGCTGGCGAGGGTGCAAGCTAGACACTAATGTTTAGCTTCATCCAAGCGAACTGTGGCCGAGGCCGAGCTGCGACCATCGAGCTCGGAGTCCGACTCAGGAGATCGGAGTCTATGTTCGCGCTGGTGCAGGAGCCGTCTTCTCGGGGACGGAATGGATGTGCTGCCTGAAGGAATGAGAATTTTCATCGATCGGCGAGGGAAGGCAGCCATCCTAGTGGATCACCAGGAAGCCATCTGTATGCCAGTGGAGACCCTCACCACAGATTATGGCGTATGTCTGGTCGTGAAAGGGAGTTTTGGCTCAATCTTCCTTTGCGCCGCATACTGCCAGTATGATGCACCTCTGGAACCGTACATCCGGTACATGGATGCGGTCCTGCTGCAGGCCAGCAGAACCCCCGCAATCCTGGGCCTCGACGCGAATGCAGTGTCCCCCATGTGGCTTAGCAAACTCTCTCGTCATGCCGAGGGGCAAGCTAACTACAGACGGGGTGAGCTGCTGTCAGAGTGGATGCTGGAGGCAAGAGTCGCCGCCCTAAACCAGTCAACAGAGGTGTACACGTTCGATAATTACAGAGCTACAAGCGATATCGACGTGACAATCGTCAATGAGGCAGCATCTATGTGGGCCACATATGAGTGGAGAGTGGACGAGTGGGAATTGAGTGACCACAACATCATTACTGTTGTGGCCGAACCAACTACCGCGCGCGCAGTTGAGAGCATAGCTCCTGTGCCGTCCTGGAACTTCTCCAATGCACGTTGGCGATTGTTCAAGGAGGAAATGGTGAGTAGAGCAGCCGAACTTCCGGAAAACTTCTCAGAGTCGCCGTTGGACCAGCAAGTTTCGACCCTGCGCAGTATAGTACATAATGTATGTGATATTGCGCTGGGAAGAAAGTCCATCCGATTGCCCAGCAGGAGAGCACGTTGGTGGACTGCCGACCTCTGTGATGCAAGGCGCGAAGTCCGGAGACTTCGTCGCCTACTTCAAAATGGAAGGCGTCATGATGATGATGCCGCAATAGAGCGTGTATTGGTCGACCTGAGGCGGGCCTCAGCCAACTACAAGAAGCTCATTTGGGGGCGAAAATGGATGAGTGGAAACGCTTCGTGGGAGATCATGCCGACGACCCATGGGGGCGCGTCTATAAGATTTGCCGAGGCCGCAGGAAGTGCACGGAGATTGGGTGCCTCCGCGTGAATGGCGAGATGATCCGATTGGGGTGACTGTGCACGAGTGCTCCTCCGCAATTTCTTCCCAGTTGCGGAGTCCGAAGCACCGACTGCCATCGCGGAGGAAGTCCCACCGGCCCTCGAAGTATTCGAGGTTGATGCATGTGTTGCCCGGTTGAAGAGCAGGCGCTCTCCCGGCTTGGACGGCATTAATGGCACTATCTGCAAGGCAGTCTGGCGCGCCATACCCGAGCACCTTGCATCGTTGTTTTCCCGATGCATCCGATTAGGATACTTTCCCGCTGAGTGGAAGTGCCCACGAGTTGTCTCGCTGCTCAAAGGGCCAGATAAGGACAAATGTGAGCCCTCCTCATATAGAGGAATATGCTTGCTACCAGTCTTTGGTAAGGTGCTCGAGGCCATCATGGTGAATCGTGTGAGAGAAGTTCTTCCGGAAGGCTGCAGATGGCAATTTGGATTTCGCCAAGGACGATGTGTGGAGGATGCTTGGAGGCACGTGAAGAGCAGTGTTTGTGCCAGCCCGGCGCAATACGTGCTCGGCACATTCGTGGACTTCAAAGGAGCATTCGACAACGTCGAATGGAGTGCTGCACTCCGCCGACTAGCCGACTTGGGATGCCGGGAGATGGGCTTGTGGCAGAGCTTTTTCTCCGGCCGAAGAGCAGTGATCCGAAGCAGTTCCGGTACTGTGGATGTACCGGTAACTAGAGGCTGCCCGCAGGGGTCAATCAGTGGCCCATTTATCTGGGACATACTGATGGATGTACTGCTTCAGCGTCTCCAGCCGTATTGCCAGCTGAGTGCATACGCGGATGACTTGCTGCTTCTCGTCGAGGGAAATTCCCGAGCTGAGCTAGAGGAAAAAGGTGCAGAGCTGATGTCCATCGTAGAAGCGTGGGGAGCGGAAGTTGGCGTTACCGTCTCGACCAGCAAGACGGTAATAATGCTGCTGAAAGGTGCCTTGAGACGTGCGCCTACGGTGAGGTTTGCTGGAGCGAACCTTCCGTATGTGCGTAGCTGTCGGTACCTTGGCATCACGGTCAGTGAAGGAATGAAATTCCTCACGCACATAGCTTCGCTTCGCCAGCGGATGACCGGAGTCGTTGGAGCATTGGCGCGTGTGCTTCGAGCCGACTGGGGCTTCAGTCCTCGAGCCAGGCGGACCATATATGACGGACTCATGGCACCTTGTGTGCTGTTTGGTGCCCCGGTATGGTATGACACCGCCGAACAGGTAGCCGCCCGGAGACGACTAGCCTCCTGCCAGAGGCTAATCCTGCTTGGATGCCTTTCGGTATGCCGAACAGTGTCCACAGTGGCACTGCAGGTACTTGGCGGAGCTCCCCCGCTTGACTTGGCTGCTAAGTTTTTAGCGGTCAAGTACAAGCTGAAGCGTGGATACCCGCTGGAGGAGAACGACTGGCTATACGGCGAGGACACTACGTGTCTAAGCTGGAAGCAGAGGAAGACTCGCCTAGAGGAGTGCTTGCTGCAGAATTGGCAAAACAGATGGGATGACGACAGCGAACCAGGACGGGTGACGCACAAGTTCATCCCATACGTCACTCTCGCCTATCGAGATCCAAGCTTTGGATTCTCGATGAGGACGTCTTTCCTGCTGACAGGTCACGGGTCGTTTAACGCATTTTTGCAAGGGAGAGCCCTCAGCGATACCACTGCTTGCGCTTGTGGTGATCCATATGAGGACTGGATGCACATATTGTGCGCTTGTCCTCTATATGCAGATTTGCGAAACCTCGATGGACTTGGAGTGCAGCGCCTTGGCGAAAACTGGACCTTCAATAGAATCCTGGAAGATCAGCAGAGGATTCAACGGCTGGCAGCGTTTGCGGACGAGGTGTTCCGTAGGAGGAGGGGTATTTAGCCCAAAACTTCGCCGTGTGGTTAGCGGGCGAGAATACTTCCACAGCCCGCTATTGCTTGTCGTAAGAGGCGACTAATATAGCGACTGGTTCCTCTAACCATGCTTGTCGGAGCAAAAGGAGGAGGCCCACCGAGCCTCTCTTTCGGTACCACGGGTTGTGCTGCTCCAAGACAGCACATTGAGGTAGGCCCCCTGGTGGGAGTATCGTGGTGGCTGTGGTTGATACCCATATCGCGGGTAGAGCCTTCGTGTTCGACGTTTGAGTTACGGTGCTAGTTGCGCAAAACTCGGGTGCTGTGCCCAGAGATCAGTAGAGATTTTAGGTAGATCTCGCTCCTCAGCAAGGGGAGTGCTTGCCCGGCAAGCAAGTACTCGAATTGCTACCGGGGTGGTCGCTATGTACATAGCTATAGCTTCCAGTCCGGGACGTTTGTCTGGCGTATCCAGACTCATGCACCATGTTGATACATGCACCACTTGTGGGTGTTCAGGGTGTCGTGGTTGTAATCCCTTCAGTGTGGAACACGCCACGTAAAACAAGTTCGGAGAGGTCCGAAAGTCACTGTCCCTATCTACTATCTAGCGAAACCACAGCCAAGGGAACGGGCTTGGAATAATTAGCGGGAAAGAAGACCCTTTTGAGCTTGACTCTAATCTGGCAGTGTAAGGAGACATAAGAGTGTAGAATAAGTGGGAGATATTAGACCTCGGTTTGGTATCGTCAATGAAATACCACTACTCTTATTGTTTCCTTACTTACTTGATTAAATGGAACGTGTATCATTTCCTAGCCATTATACGGATATATTATATATATCTTATGGTATTGGGTTTTGATGCAAGCTTCTTGATCAAAGTATCACGAGTTTGTTATATAATCGCAAACAAATTCTTTAATAAACGATGCATTTATGTATTTTTGATTTGAAAATTTGGTATAACTCCAATTACTCAGGTATGATCCAATTCAAGGACATTGCCAGTAGGGAGTTTGACTGGGGCGTACATCTCTCAAATAATAACGGAGGTGTCCAAGGCCATGCTCAGTGCGGACAGAAACCACACATAGAGCAAAAGGGCAAATGCTGACTTGATTCGGTGTTCAGTACACACAGGGACAGCAAAAGCTCGGCCTATCGATCCTTTTGGTTTAAAGAGTTTTAACAAGAGGTGTCAGAAAAGTTACCATAGGGATAACTGGCTTGTGGCGGCCAAGCGTTCATAGCGACGTCGCTTTTTGATCCTTCGATGTCGGCTCTTCCTATCATTGTGAAGCAAAATTCACCAAGCGTTGGATTGTTCACCCATGCAAGGAACGTGAGCTGGGTTTAGACCGTCTTGAGACAGTTAGTTTTACCCTACTAATGACAAAACGTTGTTGCGACAGCATTCCTGCGTAGTACGAGAGGAACCGCAGTACGGACCAATGGCACAATACTTGTTCGAGCGAACAGTGGTATGACGCTACGTCCGTTGGATTATGCCTGAACGCCTCTAAGGTCGTATTCCGTGCTGGACTGCAATGATAAATAAGGGGCAATTTGCATTGTATGGCTTCTAAACCATTTAAAGTTAATTTAATTTATTTTATAAACGACAATGGATGTGATGCCAATGTAATTTGTAAACATAGTAAATTAGGAGGATTCTTCGATCACCTGATGCCGCGCTAGTTACATTATAAAAGCATATTTATAATACAATGCAAAGCTCTAGAATCAATTGTAAACGACTTTTGTAACAGGCAAGGTGTTGTAAGTGGTTGAGCAGCTGCCATACTGCGATCCACTATTGCACTTGATCCTTTGTACTTGATTGATTCGAAATAAATGATTTTTTCCTGTTAGCCAAACACTCGTCATCAATATTTAGTGACGCATATGACTTTGTCCCTATCATATAATTAATATAAAGACTTTAATGGATGTTGTCAGTTGCCAAACACCTCGTCATCAATTAGTGACGCATATGATATTGTCCCTATCATATAATTAATATAAGACTTTAATGAATGTGTCAAGTTGCAAACACCTCGTCATCAATTTAGTGACGCATATGATATTGTCCCTCATTCTATAATTTTTGACTATAAGACTTTAAGAATTGTTCAAGTTGCCAAACACCTCGTCTCAATTTAGTGAGCATGATTTGTCCCTATCATATATAATTAATATACAGACTTTAATGTAAATTGTGGTTCAAGTTGCCAACACCTCGTCATCAATTTAGTGACGCATAAATTGATTTGTCCTTATCATTATTTTTTGTAATAAAGACTTTAAGTAATTGAATCAAGTTGCCAAACACTCGTCATCAATTTAGTGACGAATATGATATTGTCCCTATGCATATATTAATATAAAGCTTTAACTGTTGAATTAGATCTGTGTCAAGCTTGCCACACCTCGTCATCATATTTAGTAGACAGCATTAGATATAATTGTCCTTATCATATAATTAATAAAGACTTCAATGAATTGTGATCAAGTTGCCAAACACCTCGTCATCAATTTAGTGACGCATGATATTTGTCCTTATCATATAATTTTTATATAAAGACTTTAAAGATTTGATCAAGTTGCAACACCTCGTGCAGTCAAATTTAGTGACGCATATATGAGTATATGTCCCTTATCATATAATTTTATATAAAGACTTTATGTGATGTGTGTCAAGTTGCCAAACACCTCGTCTATCAATTTAGTGACGATGTATGATATTGGCCTTATCATATAATTTTTGATATACAGACTTTAAAGAATGTTAGTCAAGTTGCCAAACACCTCGTCATCCATTTAGTTATGACATATCATATTGTCCCTATCATAATAATTAAATACAGACTTTAATGAATATGTGTCAAGTTGCCA
>NW_022611206.1:0-38152 GCF_004382195.2 Drosophila sechellia
CCTTCTCAGTCACGAGTGCCGCAATTTCGGGACCAGAGGTGGAGGTCCCTGCTAGTGTTCTCGCAGTCTTGTGGCGGTGGGCTTGCGAATTCCGCAGGTTTTGCATCTGCCTGGTGAGATCCCGATAGCTCTCATGTTCTGGGTGTTGAGGATGGGTTCGATTGACGGTGAGAGCATCCAGGATTTTTCCAGTGAGCCTTCTGAGCGGGTTTCCATGAGGACTGGCGTGTTGATTAGCACTTTATTGCACAGTGGTCTGACAGGAGATCAGCATTTGTTGTGCAGTCTGAATCTTCGCATGCCTATGCCTTTCGACACAGCAAAGTCCAGTAGGTCTGGAGTCTTGAGGGGATTCGTTGGCCGAGTGAGTGGGCTCGCCAGTGAGTGGCAAGTCCTAGTCGGTGGCGTTGCAGGTAACCAAACAGAGTTTTCCCTTTGGGGTTGTTGGCGCGCGATCCCCACCAAGAATGTTTGGCGTTATAATCTCCAGCTGCTATGAAGCGGGGCCCAAAATGCTCGAAGAACTCACTGAGGTGAGATGCTGTTATGCGGTATCTGGGGGAAAGTAGACCGCTCCAATGTCTAAATCTCCTTGCGGGCTGACAATCCTGATGACAGGACATGTGCCCATCCTTGTGCTGAAACGCGGGCAGCTCTAGGTATTGAATACCGCTCCTGATGAGGATGGCTGCTCCACCGCGTCGCTCTGCCAGAAGGATGGTCTGCATGGATGAGGTCATATCCGTGATATTAAAGTGGATCTGGGGGAGAAGTGGGTTTCGGCTACGAGTAGGATATCGATCTGGTGGGTCTTCAGATGGTGCTCGACTATGGCCTTGCTGTTCTGCAGGCCGTTCGCATTCCAGACGACTAGGTGGAGCTTTAGTTGCATGACTTGCTGTTGAAATGGTGGCCACCAGCTGTGTCATCTGGGTGAACATGCGCTCCATCATCTTTCCATCATTCTTCCATGCGAGCGAACATCGCTTCTATCTGACCGGAGTGTGGGTTTCTGTTTGGGTTTGGACTGGGGTTGTGGGATTCTGCGGTGCTGCGTGCACTCCGTTGAGGGCGTCTCGGTAGCTCCTGCCAGAGGTGACGTTTGGTGATGCCACGGGCGGCGCTTGTTAGCATTAGCGACGGGCCTTGTTTTCGGAGCAGCGAGTGCTTTGGCCCTTTTGTATGCAGGGCATCCTTGAAAGACGCAGGATGGTCCGCCTGGCAGTGGAAGCAGCACGCTTTGTCGTCCTCCTCTTCTCACATGCCCTCGATTCGTGAGGGCCTCCACACTTTACACATCGGTATTCCAGGAAGCAGTAACGCTGTGTATGACCGAATCCTTGGCACCTGAAGCATTGAGGCACGTCGTTGAACTTCTGCGGCGGTTCAATGGTTACTACCGACCTGCAGATCCGCTTGACTTGGTAGACGTCTTTGTTGTTGCTGGAAGGCTCCAGGTTGGCGAAGAATATTCCCAGCGGTTCTTTAGTTCTTCTGCCAATGGGATTGTGCAGATCTCTAACAGCGTGCCCTTGTCTGCGAAGGTCTTCAATGATTTCCTCACGATCGGTGGAGTGGTGGAGTCCTTTGATGACAACCTTGTATGCACGTTCATCTTTCGGCTGGAAAGTCCGATGCCTCTTGTTTTGGGCCACAAGTTGGAGACGCAGAGCTGTATAGGACTCTTTGTCCGGCATCATGACACGTACGTTGTTGCCATTCACGGTCTTGTAGGTAAAATTGTTCTTCGGGCCTACAAGAGTCGTGATCATCTTGACGAGTGCCGAGATGTTGGTCACATCGGGGATAAAAATCGGAGGTGGCTTGATGGTCTTCGGGTGGGCTTTGGTTTCTCGGGGGTCTTGGGCTTGGAATCGTCTTTAGGTCCGGGTTCGTCATCAGAGCTCTCTTGGTCGTACTCGTCTTCTTCGGTCGAGAGTAAAGCGAAGGCGTTGTTGGCGAGCTTCTTGCGCAGAGCTGCGCTAGTGCTTGGCTTATCTTCCAGCTCCTCTCCCTGTGCTTTCTTTGCCGGTTTTCGCTTTATCTCGCCCGGCTCTGTATGCGAGGTGCTTCTTGCTGTTCTCAGAGCCTTTTTGCGTGGTGTTGTTCCAAGCTTTTTCGGTACGACGGGGGGCTGCTCCAAGACTGCCAATTGAGGTAGGGCTGGTGGGAGTACGTGGTGGCTGTGGTTGATACCCATATCGCGGGTAGAGCCTTCGTGTTCGACGTTTGGAGTTACGGGTGCTAGTTGCGCAAAACTCGGGTGCTGTGACCAGAGATCAGTAGAGATTTTAGGTAGATCTCGCTCTCAGCAAGGGGAGTGCTTGCCCGGCAAGCAAGTACTCGAATTGCTACCGGGGTGGTCGCTATGTACATAGCTATAGCTTCCAGTCCGGGACGTTTGTCTGGCGTATCCAGACTCATGCACCATGTTGATACATGCACCACTTGTGGGTGTTCAGGGTGTCGTGGTTGTAATCCCTTCAGTGTGGAACACGCACGTAAAACAAGTTCGGAGAGGTCCGAAAGTCACTGTCCCTATCTACTATCTAGCGAAACCACAGCCAAGGGAACGGGCTTGGAATAATTAGCGGGGAAAGAAGACCCTTTTGAGCTTGACTCTAATCTGGCAGTGTAAGGAGACATAAGAGGTGTAGAATAAGTGGGAGATATTAGACCTCGGTTTGGTATCGTCAATGAAATACCACTACTCTTATTGTTTCCTTACTTACTTGATTAAATGGAACGTGTATCATTTCCTAGCCATTATACGGATATATTTATTATATCTTATGGTATTGGGTTTTGATGCAAGCTTCTTGATCAAAGTATCACGAGTTTGTTATATAATCGCAAACAAATTCTTTAATAAAACGATGCATTTATGTATTTTTGATTTGAAAATTTGGTATAACTCCAATTACTCAGGTATGATCCAATTCAAGGACATTGCCAGGTAGGGAGTTTGACTGGGGCGGTACATCTCTCAAATAATAACGGAGGTGTCCCAAGGCCAGCTCAGTGCGGACAGAAACCACACATAGAGCAAAAGGGCAAATGCTGACTTGATCTCGGTGTTCAGTACACACAGGGACAGCAAAAGCTCGGCCTATCGATCCTTTTGGTTTAAAGAGTTTTTAACAAGAGGTGTCAGAAAAGTTACCATAGGGATAACTGGCTTGTGGCGGCCAAGCGTTCATAGCGACGTCGCTTTTGATCCTTCGATGTCGGCTCTTCCTATCATTGTGAAGCAAAATTCACCAAGCGTTGGATTGTTCACCCATGCAAGGGAACGTGAGCTGGGTTTAGACCGTCGTGAGACAGGTTAGTTTTACCCTACTAATGACAAAACGTTGTTGCGACAGCATTCCTGCGTAGTACGAGAGGAACCGCAGGTACGGACCAATGGCACAATACTTGTTCGAGCGAACAGTGGTATGACGCTACGTCCGTTGGATTATGCCTGAACGCCTCTAAGGTCGTATCCGTGCTGGACTGCAATGATAAATAAGGGGCAATTTGCATTGTATGGCTTCTAAACCATTTAAAGTTTATAATTTATTTTATAAACGACAATGGATGTGATGCCAATGTAATTTGTAACATAGTAAATTAGGAGGATCTTCGATCACCTGATGCCGCGCTAGTTACATATAAAAGCATTATTTAATACAATGACAAAGCCTAGAATCAATTGTAAACGACTTTTGTAACAGGCAAGGTGTTGTAAGTGGTTGAGCAGCTGCCATACTGCGATCCACTGAAGCTTATCCTTTGCTTGATGATTCGATAAATAAATGATTTTTTCCTGTAGCCAAACACCTCGTCATCAATTTAGTGACGCATATGATATTGTCCCTATCATATAATTAATATAAAGACTTTAATGGATTGTGTCAAGTTGCCAAACACCTCGTCATCAATTTAGTGACGCATATGATATTGTCCCTATCATATAATTAATATAAAGACTTTAATGAATTGTGTCAAGTTGCCAAACACCTCGTCATCAATTTAGTGACGCATATGATATTGTCCCTATCATATAATTTTTGATATAAAGACTTTAAAGAATTGTATCAAGTTGCCAAACACCTCGTCATCAATTTAGTGACGCATATGATATTGTCCCTATCATATAATTAATATACAGACTTTAATGAATTGTGTCAAGTTGCCAAACACCTCGTCATCAATTTAGTGACGCATATGATATTGTCCTTATCATATAATTTTTGATATAAAGACTTTAAAGAATTGAATCAAGTTGCCAAACACCTCGTCATCAATTTAGTGACGCATATGATATTGTCCCTATCATATAATTAATATAAAGACTTTAATGGATTGTGTCAAGTTGCCAAACACCTCGTCATCAATTTAGTGACGCATATGATATTGTCCCTATCATATAATTAATATAAAGACTTTAATGAATTGTGTCAAGTTGCCAAACACCTCGTCATCAATTTAGTGACGCATATGATATTGTCCTTATCATATAATTTTTGATATAAAGACTTTAAAGAATTGTATCAAGTTGCCAAACACCTCGTCATCAATTTAGTGACGCATATGATATTGTCCCTATCATATAATTAATATAAAGACTTTAATGGATTGTGTCAAGTTGCCAAACACCTCGTCATCAATTTAGTGACGCATATGATATTGTCCTTATCATATAATTTTTGATATAAAGACTTTAAAGAATTGTATCAAGTTGCCAAACACCTCGTCATCAATTTAGTGACGCATATGATATTGTCCCTATCATATAATTAATATACAGACTTTAATGAATTGTGTCAAGTTGCCAAACACCTCGTCATCAATTTAGTGACGCATATGATATTGTCCCTATCATATAATTTTTGATATATAGACTTTAAAGAATTGTATCAAGTTGCCAAACACCTCGTCATCAATTTAGTGACGCATATGATATTGTCCCTATCATATAATTAATATAAAGACTTTAATGGATTGTGTCAAGTTGCCAAACACCTCGTCATCAATTTAGTGACGCATATGATATTGTCCTTATTATATAATTTTTGATATAAAGACTTTAAAGAATTGTATCAAGTTGCCAAACACCTCGTCATCAATTTAGTGACGCATATGATATTGTCCCTATCATATAATTAATATACAGACTCTAATGAATTGTGTCAAGTTGCCAAACACCTCGTCATCAATTTAGTGACGCATATGATATTGTCCCTATCATATAATTTTTGATATAAAGACTTTAAAGAATTGTATCAAGTTGCCAAACACCTCGTCATCAATTTAGTGACGCATATGATATTGTCCCTTTCATATAATTAATATAAAGACTTTAATGGATTGTGTCAAGTTGCCAAACACCTCGTCATCAACTACTATATTATGGTTGCGCCGACCTCTCATATTGTATTCTCTTATGTGTTCATAGGATTTTGACAATTATACGAGTAAATTAAATAATATACATATGAAAATGATTAATTATTATATGTATAAGGGAAAAAATGATGAAATATTCCCATATTATCTTAGTATTATAGAGGAAAGACCGTTGCCGACCTCTGATATTGTTCAAACTTATGTATTTATATGATTTTGGCAATTATATGAGTAAATTAAAAAATATACATATGAAAATGGTTAATTATTATATGTATATGGGAAAAAATGCTAAGATATTCCCATATTCTCTTAGTATTATAGAGAAAAGCCATTTAAGTGAGAGGGTATAGTAGTGTAAACGACCGGAATTACGACAGAGGGTTCAAAAACTACTATAGGTAGGCAGTGGTTGCCGACCTCTCATATTGTTCAAAACTTATGTATTCATATGATTTTGGCAATTGTATGAGTAAATTAAATAATATACATATGAAAATGATTAATTATTATATGTATAAGGGAAAAAATGCTGAAATATTCCCACATTCTCTTAGTATTATAGAGAAAATCCATTATAGTGAGAGGGTATAGTAGTGTAAACGACCGGAATTACGACAGAGGGTTCAAAAACTACTATAGGTAGGCAGTGGTTGCCGACCTCTCATATTGTTCAAAACTTATGTATTCATATGAATTTGGCAATTATATGAGTAAATTAAATAATATACATATGAAAATGATTAATTATTATATGTATAAGGGAAAAAATGCTGAAATATTCCCACATTCTCTTAGTATTATAGAGAAAATCCATTATAGTGAGAGGGTATAGTAGTGTAAACGACCGGAATTACGACAGAGGGTTCAAAAACTACTATAGGTAGGCAGTGGTTGCCGACCTCTCATATTGTTCAAAACTTATGTATTCATATGATTTTGGCAATTATATGATTAAATTAAATAATATACATATGAAAATGGTTAATTATTATATGTATATGGGAAAAAATGCAGAGATATTCCCATATTCTCTTAGTATTATAGAGAAAAGCCATTTAAGTGAGAGGGTATAGTAGTGTAAACGACCGGAATTACGACAGAGGGTTCAAAAACTACTATAGGTAGGCAGTGGTTGCCGACCTCTCATATTGTTCAAAACTTATGTATTCATATGATTTTGGCAATTGTATGAGTAAATTAAATAATATACATACGAAAATGATTAATTATTATATGTATATGGGAAAAAATGCAGAGATATTCCCATATTCTCTTAGTATTATAGAGAAAAGCCATTTAAGTGAGAGGGTATAGTAGTGTAAACCACCGGAATTACGACAGAGGGTTCAAAAACTACTATAGGTAGGCAGTGGTTGCCGACCTCTCATATTGTTCAAAACTTATGTATTCATATGATTTTGGCAATTGTATGAGTAAATTAAATAATATACATATGAAAATGATTAATTATTATATGTATAAGGGAAAAAATGCTGAAATATTCCCACATTCTCTTAGTATTATAGAGAAAATCCATTATAGTGAGAGGGTATAGTAGTGTAAACGACCGGAATTACGACAGAGGGTTCAAAAACTACTATAGGTAGGCAGTGGTTGCCGACCTCTCATATTGTTCAAAACTTATGTATTCATATGATTTTGGCAATTATATGATTAAATTAAATAATATACATATGAAAATGGTTAATTATTATATGTATATGGGAAAAAATGCTGAGATATTCCCATATTCTCTTAGTATTATAGAGAAAAGCCATTTAAGTGAGAGGGTATAGTAGTGTAAACGACCGGAATTACGACAGAGGGTTCAAAAACTACTATAGGTAGGCAGTGGTTGCCGACCTCTCATATTGTTCAAAACTTATGTATTCATATGATTTTGGCAATTGTATGAGTAAATTAAATAATATACATATGAAAATGATTAATTATTATATGTATAAGGGAAAAAATGCTGAAATATTCCCACATTCTCTTAGTATTATAGAGAAAATCCATTATAGTGAGAGGGTATAGTAGTGTAAACGACCGGAATTACGACAGAGGGTTCAAAAACTACTATAGGTAGGCAGTGGTTGCCGACCTCTCATATTGTTCAAAACTTATGTATTCATATGATTTTGGCAATTATATGATTAAATTAAATAATATACATATGAAAATGGTTAATTATTATATGTATATGGGAAAAAATGCTGAGATATTCCCATATTCTCTTAGTATTATAGAGAAAAGCCATTATAGTGAGAGGGTATAGTAGTGTAAACGACCGGAATTACGACAGAGGGTTCAAAAACTACTATAGGTAGGCAGTGGTTGCCGACCTCTCATATTGTTCAAAACTTATGTATTCATATGAATTTGGCAATTATATGAGTAAATTAAATAATAAACATATAAAAATTAATATTTATTATATGTATAAAAAAAAAATAATCATATTATATATGAATAATGGAAAAAAAATGAAATGTTCCTATAATCTCTTAATATATAAGAGAATAGACCGTATGTTGGGTGGCAAACGGAATTGAAAATACCCGCTTTGAGGACAGCGGGTTCAAAAACTACTATAGGTAGGCAGTGGTTGCCGACCTCCCGCATTATTCGAAATATTTATTTCGGATTATGTTTATATTGGTTACATAAAATAAAGTATATTATTATCCGTACAAATTTGTTTCTCAGTTCTATAGAACACGGGACTTGGCTCCGCGGATAATAGGAATATACGCTTTTTAGATAATATCGTTGAAACAAAAGTCAAGTTTCTATTATATATAGAATAACAAATCGTTTCCATATATTATCGTTAATTTTTGGAGGCAGGCAAATATTAATTTATTACCTGCCGTATAGTTGGATTATTATATCGTTACGGTATAATACAAATATGGATTCTTATGAAAGAAATATAAAATTATATATTAAATGTGGAAATATTATCATATGCGCTTGGTTTTATGTTATATATTACCAGAGAGATATATGAAAAGAGATAAATTTTAAATTTATCTTCAAAATGCAAATGATTTAACTTAATATTTATATTGGTTAAACAAAAATTGTACATGTGTGGATACAATAATTATGTATGTTGGAAATAAAATGATATTTTATAATGAAATATGTATATATAAAAAGATAAAATTATAGAAACATATATATTACAATAATTATATGAAATTCTTGTTATATTGGTAAAACAAGTATAAATTAAAAATGAAAATATGGATTACGAATGCTATATAAAAATGGCCGTAATCGAATAGATTTTTTACTTATATTTATATATTTAAAATTTTACCCAAAGGCGAAATATTGAATTTTATTCAATATAATAAAAATCATGGAATTATATAAAGTGAAAAATCTATATATCTATTATATTGCTTATTTCGATTCAAAAAATATGAATGGAATATGAAGGAAAAACATTATTCTGGTTGATCCTGCCAGTAGTTATATGCTTGTCTCAAAGATTAAGCCATGCATGTCTAAGTACACACGAATTAAAAGTGAAACCGCAAAAGGCTCATTATATCAGTTATGGTTCCTTAGATCGTTAACAGTTACTTGGATAACTGTGGTAATTCTAGAGCTAATACATGCAATTAAAACATGAACCTTATGGGACATGTGCTTTTATTAGGCTAAAACCAAGCGATCGCAAGATCGTTATATTGGTTGAACTCTAGATAACATGCAGATCGTATGGTCTTGTACCGACGACAGATCTTTCAAATGTCTGCCCTATCAACTTTTGATGGTAGTATCTAGGACTACCATGGTTGCAACGGGTAACGGGGAATCAGGGTTCGATTCCGGAGAGGGAGCCTGAGAAACGGCTACCACATCTAAGGAAGGCAGCAGGCGCGTAAATTACCCACTCCCAGCTCGGGGAGGTAGTGACGAAAAATAACAATACAGGACTCATATCCGAGGCCCTGTAATTGGAATGAGTACACTTTAAATCCTTTAACAAGGACCAATTGGAGGGCAAGTCTGGTGCCAGCAGCCGCGGTAATTCCAGCTCCAATAGCGTATATTAAAGTTGTTGCGGTTAAAACGTTCGTAGTTGAACTTGTGCTTCATACGGGTAGTACAACTTACAATTGTGGTTAGTACTATACCTTTATGTATGTAAGCGTATTACCGGTGGAGTTCTTATATGTGATTAAATACTTGTATTTTTTCATATGTTCCTCCTATTTAAAAACCTGCACTAGTGCTCTTAAACGAGTGTTATTGTGGGCCGGTACTATTACTTTGAACAAATTAGAGTGCTTAAAGCAGGCTTCAAATGCCTGAATATTCTGTGCATGGGATAATGAAATAAGACCTCTGTTCTGCTTTCATTGGTTTTCAGATCAAGAGGTAATGATTAATAGAAGCAGTTTGGGGGCATTAGTATTACGACGCGAGAGGTGAAATTCTTGGACCGTCGTAAGACTAACTTAAGCGAAAGCATTTGCCAAAGATGTTTTCATTAATCAAGAACGAAAGTTAGAGGTTCGAAGGCGATCAGATACCGCCCTAGTTCTAACCATAAACGATGCCAGCTAGCAATTGGGTGTAGCTACTTTTATGGCTCTCTCAGTCGCTTCCCGGGAAACCAAAGCTTTTGGGCTCCGGGGGAAGTATGGTTGCAAAGCTGAAACTTAAAGGAATTGACGGAAGGGCACCACCAGGAGTGGAGCCTGCGGCTTAATTTGACTCAACACGGGAAAACTTACCAGGTCCGAACATAAGTGTGTAAGACAGATTGATAGCTCTTTCTCGAATCTATGGGTGGTGGTGCATGGCCGTTCTTAGTTCGTGGAGTGATTTGTCTGGTTAATTCCGATAACGAACGAGACTCAAATATATTAAATAGATATCTTCAGGATTATGGTGCTGAAGCTTATGTAGCCTTCATTCATGGTGGCAGTAAAATGTTTATTGTGTTTGAATGTGTTTATGTAAGTGGAGCCGTACCTGTTGGTTTGTCCCATTATAAGGACACTAGCTTCTTAAATGGACAAATTGCGTCTAGCAATAATGAGATTGAGCAATAACAGGTCTGTGATGCCCTTAGATGTCCTGGGCTGCACGCGCGCTACAATGAAAGTATCAACGTGTATTTCCTAGACCGAGAGGTCCGGGTAAACCGCTGAACCACTTTCATGCTTGGGATTGTGAACTGAAACTGTTCACATGAACTTGGAATTCCCAGTAAGTGTGAGTCATTAACTCGCATTGATTACGTCCCTGCCCTTTGTACACACCGCCCGTCGCTACTACCGATTGAATTATTTAGTGAGGTCTCCGGACGTGATCACTGTGACGCCTTGCGTGTTACGGTTGTTTCGCAAAAGTTGACCGAACTTGATTATTTAGAGGAAGTAAAAGTCGTAACAAGGTTTCCGTAGGTGAACCTGCGGAAGGATCATTATTGTATAATATCCTTATCGTTAATAAATATTTGTTATAATACAAATAAATACAATTTACCAAAATAAAAATATTACAAAATGATTCCACGGAATCAAAAGTTAAAGTCAAAATAAAATGAAGATGGCTTTTATTTTATATGTGGGGCTTGGCAACCTCATAAAAAGACTTTAACATTATTAATGTTGCTGTGCGTATTTGTGGCAGTACTTACTACAACAACGGCGTTTCCTATAAAAACAAATTCTCGAAAATGGAAATCGAAGAAACTAAACTAAATTCGAAAGTAGAAGTCGAATTAAAATAAAAATAATTTTGAATGTGTGGTAATCAAAATAAGTGTGTGTGTATATGGACCATAATATACACGCGTTGCGAATATGTATTGTTCATCTATGTTATGAGCATACGTTGGCTAATGCAACAACCTAAAATATACAATGTTTGTACCTGTCATCCATCAGGTTAATGTTTTATATAAATTTTGCAGTATGTGTCACCCAAAATAGCAAACCATAACCAGATTATTATGATACATAATGCTTATATGAAACTAAGACATTTCGCAACATTTATTTTAGGTATAAAAATAAATTTATTGAAGGAATTGATATATGCCAGTAAAATGGTGTATTTTTAATTTCTTTCAATAAAAACAATATTGACATTATATAAAATTGAATTATAAAACTCTAAGCGGTGGATCACTCGGCTCATGGGTCGATGAAGAACGCAGCAAACTGTGCGTCATCGTGTGAACTGCAGGACACATGAACATCGACATTTTGAACGCATATCGCAGTCCATGCTGTTATGTACTTTAATTAATTTTATAGTGCTGCTTGGACTACATATGGTTGAGGGTTGTAAGACTATGCTAATTAAGTTGTTTATAAATTTTTTATAAGCATATGGTATATTATTGGATTAAATAATGATTTTATTCATAATATTAAAAAAGAAATGAAAAACATTATCTCACATTTGAATGTGAAAAACGAAGAGAAATATTTTCTTTTTCAATCAAATAATACTGAGAAATGTCTAGCATAAAAAATTGAAATATTTTTCATCTAGAATTGTCTCTTATTAATGATTCGGAAAAAGAAAAATCTTGGTTTTGTTATTATTCTTCGTTGGTTCGTTAAATGGATAAAAATGACTTTGCTTACAAGAACTATTGGAACTATTTATAACGAATTTAATTGATTGTTTTATCATTTATATATAAAGAATTTATGGCAAAATATAGTTATATATACAACCTCAACTCATATGGGACTACCCCCTGAATTTAAGCATATTAATTAGGGGAGGAAAAGAAACTAACAAGGATTTTCTTAGTAGCGGCGAGCGAAAAGAAAACAGTTCAGCACTAAGTCACTTTGTCTATATGGCAAATGTGAGATGCAGTGTATGGAGCGTCAATATTCTAGTATGAGAAATTAATGATTTAAGTCCTTCTTAAATGAGGCCATTTACCCATAGAGGGTGCCAGGCCCGTATAACGTTAATGATTGCTAGATGATGTTTCCAAAGAGTCGTGTTGCTTGATAGTGCAGCACTAAGTGGGTGGTAAACTCCATCTAAAACTAAATATAACCATGAGACCGATAGTAAACAAGTACCGTGAGGGAAAGTTGAAAAGAACTCTGAATAGAGAGTTAAACAGTACGTGAAACTGCTTAGAGGTTAAGCCCGATGAACCTGAATATCCGTTATGGAAAATTCATCATTAAAATTGTAATATTTAAATAATATTATTAAGAATAATGTGCATTTTTTCCATATAAGGACATTGTAATCTATTAGCATATCCCAAATTTATCATAAAATATAACTTATAGTTTATTCCAATTAAATTGCTTGCATTTTAACACAGAATAAATGTTATTAATTTGATAAAGTGCTGATAGATTTATATTATTACAGAGCGTTAATTTTTCGGAATTATATAATGGCATAATTATCATTGATTTTTGTGTTTATTATATGCTCTTGTATGATTAACAATGCGAAAGATTCAGGATACCTTCGGGACCCGTCTTGAAACACGGACCAAGGAGTCTAACATATGTGCAAGTTATTGGGATGTAAACCTAATAGCGTAATTAACTTGACTAATAATGGGATTAGTTTTTTAGCTATTTATAGCTAATTAACACAATCCCGGGGCGTTCTATATAGTTATGTATAATGTATATTTATATTATTTATGCCTCTAACTGGAACGTACCTTGAGCATATATGCTGTGACCCGAAAGATGGTGAACTATACTTGATCAGGTTGAAGTCAGGGGAAACCCTGATGGAAGACCGAAACAGTTCTGACGTGCAAATCGATTGTCAGAATTGAGTATAGGGGCGAAAGACCAATCGAACCATCTAGTAGCTGGTTCCTTCCGAAGTTTCCCTCAGGATAGCTGGTGCATTTTAATATTATATAAAATAATCTTATCTGGTAAAGCGAATGATTAGAGGCCTTAGGGTCGAAACGATCTTAACCTATTCTCAAACTTTAAATGGGTAAGAACCTTAACTTTCTTGATATGAAGTTCAAGGTTATGATATAATGTGCCCAGTGGGCCACTTTTGGTAAGCAGAACTGGCGCTGTGGGATGAACCAAACGTAATGTTACGGTGCCCAAATTAACAACTCATGCAGATACCATGAAAGGCGTTGGTTGCTTAAAACAGCAGGACGGTGATCATGGAAGTCGAAATCCGCTAAGGAGTGTGTAACAACTCACCTGCCGAAGCAACTAGCCCTTAAAATGGATGGCGCTTAAGTTGTATACCTATACATTACCGCTAAAGTAGATGATTTATATTACTTGTGATATAAATTTTGAAACTTTAGTGAGTAGGAAGGTACAATGGTATGCGTAGAAGTGTTTGGCGTAAGCCTGCATGGAGCTGCCATTGGTACAGATCTTGGTGGTAGTAGCAAATAATCGAATGAGACCTTGGAGGACTGAAGTGGAGAAGGGTTTCGTGTGAACAGTGGTTGATCACGAGTTAGTCGGTCCTAAGTTCAAGGCGAAAGCCGAAAATTTTCAAGTAAAACAAAAATGCCTAACTATATAAACAAAGCGAATATAATACACTTGAATAATTTTGAACGAAAGGGAATACGGTTCCAATTCCGTAACCTGTTGAGTATCCGTTTGTTATTAAATATGGGCCTCGTGCTCATCCTGGCAACAGGAACGACCATAAAGAAGCCGTCGAGAGATATCGGAAGAGTTTTCTTTTCTGTTTTATAGCCGTACTACCATGGAAGTCTTTCGCAGAGAGATATGGTAGATGGGCTAGAAGAGCATGACATATACTGTTGTGTCGATATTTTCTCCTCGGACCTTGAAAATTTATGGTGGGGACACGCAAACTTCTCAACAGGCCGTACCAATATCCGCAGCTGGTCTCCAAGGTGAAGAGTCTCTAGTCGATAGAATAATGTAGGTAAGGGAAGTCGGCAAATTAGATCCGTAACTTCGGGATAAGGATTGGCTCTGAAGATTGAGATAGTCGGGCTTGATTGGGAAACAATAACATGGTTTATGTGCTCGTTCTGGGTAAATAGAGTTTCTAGCATTTATGTTAGTTACTTGTTCCCCGGATAGTTTAGTTACGTAGCCAATTGTGGAACTTTCTTGCTAAAATTTTTAAGAATACTATTTGGGTTAAACCAATTAGTTCTTATCAATTATAACGATTATCAATTAACAATCAATTCAGAACTGGCACGGACTTGGGGAATCCGACTGTCTAATTAAAACAAAGCATTGTGATGGCCCTAGCGGGTGTTGACACAATGTGATTTCTGCCCAGTGCTCTGAATGTCAAAGTGAAGAAATTCAAGTAAGCGCGGGTCAACGGCGGGAGTAACTATGACTCTCTTAAGGTAGCCAAATGCCTCGTCATCTAATTAGTGACGCGCATGAATGGATTAACGAGATTCCTACTGTCCCTATCTAGTGACGCGCATGAATGGATTAACGACGGACGTGTTTTCGTTGCGCTCGTGTACAGATTGCGAAGAACTTGGTTTTCCGTGTTTGGAAAGTAATAAAATCGGTGAATTAGTGCTCCGCGAAAGTCGTGTGCTAATTTTCGTGTGTTATAAACAAGCGGTTTGGAAGTAATTAACAATTAATTGTTGGGAATTTTCCACTTAGCACGTGCTGAAGGCGAACTTACGAGTAAGTTTTTCGAGTAAGCTTTTTGATCAGCTGTCACAAAGCTTATTGGTGGGAGTCACTGCTAAGGTTTGTGTCTAGGGAGAGTTTTAGTGCTACCAGACTCTACCGATAGGTGGAGCTCGAGTTCCAGAGCAACTACCTTTTGTCAGCGAGTAAACGAGCATACGGTTGCTGGCGTCGACGGTAGGTGGAGCCACCATCGTATTTATGCCGATGGAGAGCGACAGCAGCGCGAGTGCCTTGAGCGGAAGTAGTGCCTCGATGAAGTCCAGACGAGGCAGGCGCAGAAGCCATCTGGCATCTAAGAGCTCGGCGCCAACGCAGGCGAAATTGGTTGCCCTGGCATCGAATGGAGTGCCAGAACCCGTTGGGGTACTGGAGGAGCCGTTTTCGTCGCTGGAGGACGCCCGGGCGGCTACGGAGAACGCTGCCATTGATGCTGCCCCCCCCACGCTGCTGCCACCGCTGCTGATCCTACTGCTGCCCCTGCTGCCGACCACACTGCTGCCTCCGCCGTTTTCACTGCTGCTAAAATTGTTGCCACCACTGCCACTGCCGCCACCGCTGCCGCCCGTGCTGGGCAAGCAGCCATGATGGCAGAGCTGTCGGCCACACAGCGCATGGTGAGAAGCAGCTTCCGCAGACTAGGAGAAGTGGACACGGAAGAGCTCTCATATGCTATCAGCCGCTACGATGAGCTGGTGTTGGCGCTAATGCTCCGGTGCGGAGAGCTGGAGACGCGGCTTGCTATGCCGCCACCGCCGCCGCCGTCGTTGAATCTGTTGAAAAATACGGCCGCCAATGCTCCCCAGATGCAGCAGGTTGCACCCATCGCTGCCCCGCGGACTACCAAGGTCCGCGAGACGTGGTCAGCGGTGGTGAAGTGCGACGACCCTGCGCTATCGGGGAAAGACATAGCGGAAAAGGTGCGAACGATGGTTGCACCCTCTCTCGGAGTCAGAGTACACGAGGTCCGTGAGCTCCGTCGAGGTGGTGGTGCGATCATTCGCACTCCTTCGGTGGGAGAGCTGCAGAAGGTGGTCGCTTCAAAAAGATTCGCCGAGGTTGGCCTAAATGTGGCACGGAATGCGGCCGAGAAGCCGAAGGTCGTCGTATATGACGTCGACACAGCTATCGGCCCTGAGGAGTTTATGAAGGAGCTCCACGAAAACAACTTCGACAGCGAAATGAATCTGGCCCAGTTTAAGAAGTCAGTGCACCTGGTGACCAAGGCGTGGTCGGTAGCTGACGGCGCCACAGTAAATGTGACGCTGGAGGTTGACGACCGGGCGATGGCGAAGCTTGATGTAGGTCGTGTCTACATCAAGTGGTTCTCATTCCGATGCCGGTCACAGGTCCGCACATACGCCTGCCACAGATGTGTGGGTTTCGACCACAAGGTCAGCGAATGCCGGCAGAAGGATAGTGTCTGTCGCCAGTGCGGGCAACAAGGCCACACTGCGGCAAAGTGCCAAAACCCGGTGGACTGCCGGAACTGCCGCCACAGAGGGCAACCCTCGGGGCATTACATGCTCTCGAGCGTTTGCCCGATATACGGGGCGTTGCTGGCGAGGGTGCAAGCTAGACACTAATGTTTAGCTTCATCCAAGCGAACTGTGGCCGAGGCCGAGCTGCGACCATCGAGCTCGGAGTCCGACTCAGGAGATCGGAGTCTATGTTCGCGCTGGTGCAGGAGCCGTATCTCGCGGGGACGGAATGGATGTGCTGCCTGAAGGAATGAGAATTTTCATCGATCGGCGAGGGAAGGCAGCCATCCTAGTGGATCACCAGGAAGCCATCTGTATGCCAGTGGAGACCCTCACCACAGATTATGGCGTATGTCTGGTCGTGAAAGGGAGTTTTGGCTCAATCTTCCTTTGCGCCGCATACTGCCAGTATGATGCACCTCTGGAACCGTACATCCGGTACATGGATGCGGTCCTGCTGCAGGCCAGCAGAACCCCCGCAATCCTGGGCCTCGACGCGAATGCAGTGTCCCCCATGTGGCTTAGCAAACTCTCTCGTCATGCCGAGGGGCAAGCTAACTACAGACGGGGTGAGCTGCTGTCAGAGTGGATGCTGGAGGCAAGAGTCGCCGCCCTAAACCAGTCAACAGAGGTGTACACGTTCGATAATTACAGAGCTACAAGCGATATCGACGTGACAATCGTCAATGAGGCAGCATCTATGTGGGCCACATATGAGTGGAGAGTGGACGAGTGGGAATTGAGTGACCACAACATCATTACTGTTGTGGCCGAACCAACTACCGCGCGCGCAGTTGAGAGCATAGCTCCTGTGCCGTCCTGGAACTTCTCCAATGCACGTTGGCGATTGTTCAAGGAGGAAATGGTGAGTAGAGCAGCCGAACTTCCGGAAAACTTCTCAGAGTCGCCGTTGGACCAGCAAGTTTCGACCCTGCGCAGTATAGTACATAATGTATGTGATATTGCGCTGGGAAGAAAGTCCATCCGATTGCCCAGCAGGAGAGCACGTTGGTGGACTGCCGACCTCTGTGATGCAAGGCGCGAAGTCCGGAGACTTCGTCGCCTACTTCAAAATGGAAGGCGTCATGATGATGATGCCGCAATAGAGCGTGTATTGGTCGACCTGAGGCGGGCCTCAGCCAACTACAAGAAGCTCATTTGGAGGGCGAAAATGGATGAGTGGAAACGCTTCGTGGGAGATCATGCCGACGACCCATGGGGGCGCGTCTATAAGATTTGCCGAGGCCGCAGGAAGTGCACGGAGATTGGGTGCCTCCGCGTGAATGGCGAGATGATCACCGATTGGGGTGACTGTGCACGAGTGCTCCTCCGCAATTTCTTCCCAGTTGCGGAGTCCGAAGCACCGACTGCCATCGCGGAGGAAGTCCCACCGGCCCTCGAAGTATTCGAGGTTGATGCATGTGTTGCCCGGTTGAAGAGCAGGCGCTCTCCCGGCTTGGACGGCATTAATGGCACTATCTGCAAGGCAGTCTGGCGCGCCATACCCGAGCACCTTGCATCGTTGTTTTCCCGATGCATCCGATTAGGATACTTTCCCGCTGAGTGGAAGTGCCCACGAGTTGTCTCGCTGCTCAAAGGGCCAGATAAGGACAAATGTGAGCCCTCCTCATATAGAGGAATATGCTTGCTACCAGTCTTTGGTAAGGTGCTCGAGGCCATCATGGTGAATCGTGTGAGAGAAGTTCTTCCGGAAGGCTGCAGATGGCAATTTGGATTTCGCCAAGGACGATGTGTGGAGGATGCTTGGAGGCACGTGAAGAGCAGTGTTTGTGCCAGCCCGGCGCAATACGTGCTCGGCACATTCGTGGACTTCAAAGGAGCATTCGACAACGTCGAATGGAGTGCTGCACTCCGCCGACTAGCCGACTTGGGATGCCGGGAGATGGGCTTGTGGCAGAGCTTTTTCTCCGGCCGAAGAGCAGTGATCCGAAGCAGTTCCGGTACTGTGGATGTACCGGTAACTAGAGGCTGCCCGCAGGGGTCAATCAGTGGCCCATTTATCTGGGACATACTGATGGATGTACTGCTTCAGCGTCTCCAGCCGTATTGCCAGCTGAGTGCATACGCGGATGACTTGCTGCTTCTCGTCGAGGGAAATTCCCGAGCTGAGCTAGAGGAAAAAGGTGCAGAGCTGATGTCCATCGTAGAAGCGTGGGGAGCGGAAGTTGGCGTTACCGTCTCGACCAGCAAGACGGTAATAATGCTGCTGAAAGGTGCCTTGAGACGTGCGCCTACGGTGAGGTTTGCTGGAGCGAACCTTCCGTATGTGCGTAGCTGTCGGTACCTTGGCATCACGGTCAGTGAAGGAATGAAATTCCTCACGCACATAGCTTCGCTTCGCCAGCGGATGACCGGAGTCGTTGGAGCATTGGCGCGTGTGCTTCGAGCCGACTGGGGCTTCAGTCCTCGAGCCAGGCGGACCATATATGACGGACTCATGGCACCTTGTGTGCTGTTTGGTGCCCCGGTATGGTATGACACCGCCGAACAGGTAGCCGCCCGGAGACGACTAGCCTCCTGCCAGAGGCTAATCCTGCTTGGATGCCTTTCGGTATGCCGAACAGTGTCCACAGTGGCACTGCAGGTACTTGGCGGAGCTCCCCCGCTTGACTTGGCTGCTAAGTTTTTAGCGGTCAAGTACAAGCTGAAGCGTGGATACCCGCTGGAGGAGAACGACTGGCTATACGGCGAGGACACTACGTGTCTAAGCTGGAAGCAGAGGAAGACTCGCCTAGAGGAGTGCTTGCTGCAGAATTGGCAAAACAGATGGGATGACGACAGCGAACCAGGACGGGTGACGCACAAGTTCATCCCATACGTCACTCTCGCCTATCGAGATCCAAGCTTTGGATTCTCGATGAGGACGTCTTTCCTGCTGACAGGTCACGGGTCGTTTAACGCATTTTTGCAAGGGAGAGCCCTCAGCGATACCACTGCTTGCGCTTGTGGTGATCCATATGAGGACTGGATGCACATATTGTGCGCTTGTCCTCTATATGCAGATTTGCGAAACCTCGATGGACTTGGAGTGCAGCGCCTTGGCGAAAACTGGACCTTCAATAGAATCCTGGAAGATCAGCAGAGGATTCAACGGCTGGCAGCGTTTGCGGACGAGGTGTTCCGTAGGAGGAGGGGTATTTAGCCCAAAACTTCGCCGTGTGGTTAGCGGGCGAGAATACTTCCACAGCCCGCTATTGCTTGTCGTAAGAGGCGACTAATATAGCGACTGGTTCCTCTAACCATGCTTGTCGGAGCAAAAGGAGGAGGCCCACCGAGCCTCTCTTTCGGTACCACGGGTTGTGCTGCTCCAAGACAGCACATTGAGGTAGGCCCCCTGGTGGGAGTATCGTGGTGGCTGTGGTTGATACCCATATCGCGGGTAGAGCCTTCGTGTTCGACGTTTGAGTTACGGTGCTAGTTGCGCAAAACTCGGGTGCTGTGACCCAGAGATCAGTAGAGATTTTAGGTAGATCTCGCTCCTCAGCAAGGGGGAGTGCTTGCCCGGCAAGCAAGTACTCGAATTGCTACCGGGGTGGTCGCTATGTACATAGCTATAGCTTCCAGTCCGGGACGTTTGTCTGGCGTATCCAGACTCATGCACCATGTTGATACATGCACCACTTGTGGGTGTTCAGGGTGTCGTGGTTGTAATCCCTTCAGTGTGGAACACGCCACGTAAAACAAGTTCGGAGAGGTCCGAAAGTCACTGTCCCTATCTACTATCTAGCGAAACCACAGCCAAGGGAACGGGCTTGGAATAATTAGCGGGGAAAGAAGACCCTTTTGAGCTTGACTCTAATCTGGCAGTGTAAGGAGACATAAGAGGTGTAGAATAAGTGGGAGATATTAGACCTCGGTTTGGTATCGTCAATGAAATACCACTACTCTTATTGTTTCCTTACTTACTTGATTAAATGGAACGTGTATCATTTCCTAGCCATTATACGGATATATTTATTATATCTTATGGTATTGGGTTTTGATGCAAGCTTCTTGATCAAAGTATCACGAGTTTGTTATATAATCGCAAACAAATTCTTTAATAAAACGATGCATTTATGTATTTTTGATTTGAAAATTTGGTATAACTCCAATTACTCAGGTATGATCCAATTCAAGGACATTGCCAGGTAGGGAGTTTGACTGGGGCGGTACATCTCTCAAATAATAACGGAGGTGTCCCAAGGCCAGCTCAGTGCGGACAGAAACCACACATAGAGCAAAAGGGCAAATGCTGACTTGATCTCGGTGTTCAGTACACACAGGGACAGCAAAAGCTCGGCCTATCGATCCTTTTGGTTTAAAGAGTTTTTAACAAGAGGTGTCAGAAAAGTTACCATAGGGATAACTGGCTTGTGGCGGCCAAGCGTTCATAGCGACGTCGCTTTTTGATCCTTCGATGTCGGCTCTTCCTATCATTGTGAAGCAAAATTCACCAAGCGTTGGATTGTTCACCCATGCAAGGGAACGTGAGCTGGGTTTAGACCGTCGTGAGACAGGTTAGTTTTACCCTACTAATGACAAAACGTTGTTGCGACAGCATTCCTGCGTAGTACGAGAGGAACCGCAGGTACGGACCAATGGCACAATACTTGTTCGAGCGAACAGTGGTATGACGCTACGTCCGTTGGATTATGCCTGAACGCCTCTAAGGTCGTATCCGTGCTGGACTGCAATGATAAATAAGGGGCAATTTGCATTGTATGGCTTCTAAACCATTTAAAGTTTATAATTTATTTTATAAACGACAATGGATGTGATGCCAATGTAATTTGTAACATAGTAAATTAGGAGGATCTTCGATCACCTGATGCCGCGCTAGTTACATATAAAAGCATTATTTAATACAATGACAAAGCCTAGAATCAATTGTAAACGACTTTTGTAACAGGCAAGGTGTTGTAAGTGGTTGAGCAGCTGCCATACTGCGATCCACTGAAGCTTATCCTTTGCTTGATGATTCGATAAATAAATGATTTTTTCCTGTAGCCAAACACCTCGTCATCAATTTAGTGACGCATATGATATTGTCCCTATCATATAATTAATATAAAGACTTTAATGGATTGTGTCAAGTTGCCAAACACCTCGTCATCAATTTAGTGACGCATATGATATTGTCCCTATCATATAATTAATATAAAGACTTTAATGAATTGTGTCAAGTTGCCAAACACCTCGTCATCAATTTAGTGACGCATATGATATTGTCCCTATCATATAATTTTTGATATAAAGACTTTAAAGAATTGTATCAAGTTGCCAAACACCTCGTCATCAATTTAGTGACGCATATGATATTGTCCCTATCATATAATTAATATACAGACTTTAATGAATTGTGTCAAGTTGCCAAACACCTCGTCATCAATTTAGTGACGCATATGATATTGTCCTTATCATATAATTTTTGATATAAAGACTTTAAAGAATTGAATCAAGTTGCCAAACACCTCGTCATCAATTTAGTGACGCATATGATATTGTCCCTATCATATAATTAATATAAAGACTTTAATGGATTGTGTCAAGTTGCCAAACACCTCGTCATCAATTTAGTGACGCATATGATATTGTCCCTATCATATAATTAATATAAAGACTTTAATGAATTGTGTCAAGTTGCCAAACACCTCGTCATCAATTTAGTGACGCATATGATATTGTCCTTATCATATAATTTTTGATATAAAGACTTTAAAGAATTGTATCAAGTTGCCAAACACCTCGTCATCAATTTAGTGACGCATATGATATTGTCCCTATCATATAATTAATATAAAGACTTTAATGGATTGTGTCAAGTTGCCAAACACCTCGTCATCAATTTAGTGACGCATATGATATTGTCCTTATCATATAATTTTTGATATAAAGACTTTAAAGAATTGTATCAAGTTGCCAAACACCTCGTCATCAATTTAGTGACGCATATGATATTGTCCCTATCATATAATTAATATACAGACTTTAATGAATTGTGTCAAGTTGCCAAACACCTCGTCATCAATTTAGTGACGCATATGATATTGTCCCTATCATATAATTTTTGATATATAGACTTTAAAGAATTGTATCAAGTTGCCAAACACCTCGTCATCAATTTAGTGACGCATATGATATTGTCCCTATCATATAATTAATATAAAGACTTTAATGGATTGTGTCAAGTTGCCAAACACCTCGTCATCAATTTAGTGACGCATATGATATTGTCCTTATTATATAATTTTTGATATAAAGACTTTAAAGAATTGTATCAAGTTGCCAAACACCTCGTCATCAATTTAGTGACGCATATGATATTGTCCCTATCATATAATTAATATACAGACTCTAATGAATTGTGTCAAGTTGCCAAACACCTCGTCATCAATTTAGTGACGCATATGATATTGTCCCTATCATATAATTTTTGATATAAAGACTTTAAAGAATTGTATCAAGTTGCCAAACACCTCGTCATCAATTTAGTGACGCATATGATATTGTCCCTTTCATATAATTAATATAAAGACTTTAATGGATTGTGTCAAGTTGCCAAACACCTCGTCATCAACTACTATATTATGGTTGCGCCGACCTCTCATATTGTATTCTCTTATGTGTTCATAGGATTTTGACAATTATACGAGTAAATTAAATAATATACATATGAAAATGATTAATTATTATATGTATAAGGGAAAAAATGATGAAATATTCCCATATTATCTTAGTATTATAGAGGAAAGACCGTTGCCGACCTCTGATATTGTTCAAACTTATGTATTTATATGATTTTGGCAATTATATGAGTAAATTAAAAAATATACATATGAAAATGGTTAATTATTATATGTATATGGGAAAAAATGCTAAGATATTCCCATATTCTCTTAGTATTATAGAGAAAAGCCATTTAAGTGAGAGGGTATAGTAGTGTAAACGACCGGAATTACGACAGAGGGTTCAAAAACTACTATAGGTAGGCAGTGGTTGCCGACCTCTCATATTGTTCAAAACTTATGTATTCATATGATTTTGGCAATTGTATGAGTAAATTAAATAATATACATATGAAAATGATTAATTATTATATGTATAAGGGAAAAAATGCTGAAATATTCCCACATTCTCTTAGTATTATAGAGAAAATCCATTATAGTGAGAGGGTATAGTAGTGTAAACGACCGGAATTACGACAGAGGGTTCAAAAACTACTATAGGTAGGCAGTGGTTGCCGACCTCTCATATTGTTCAAAACTTATGTATTCATATGAATTTGGCAATTATATGAGTAAATTAAATAATATACATATGAAAATGATTAATTATTATATGTATAAGGGAAAAAATGCTGAAATATTCCCACATTCTCTTAGTATTATAGAGAAAATCCATTATAGTGAGAGGGTATAGTAGTGTAAACGACCGGAATTACGACAGAGGGTTCAAAAACTACTATAGGTAGGCAGTGGTTGCCGACCTCTCATATTGTTCAAAACTTATGTATTCATATGATTTTGGCAATTATATGATTAAATTAAATAATATACATATGAAAATGGTTAATTATTATATGTATATGGGAAAAAATGCAGAGATATTCCCATATTCTCTTAGTATTATAGAGAAAAGCCATTTAAGTGAGAGGGTATAGTAGTGTAAACGACCGGAATTACGACAGAGGGTTCAAAAACTACTATAGGTAGGCAGTGGTTGCCGACCTCTCATATTGTTCAAAACTTATGTATTCATATGATTTTGGCAATTGTATGAGTAAATTAAATAATATACATACGAAAATGATTAATTATTATATGTATATGGGAAAAAATGCAGAGATATTCCCATATTCTCTTAGTATTATAGAGAAAAGCCATTTAAGTGAGAGGGTATAGTAGTGTAAACCACCGGAATTACGACAGAGGGTTCAAAAACTACTATAGGTAGGCAGTGGTTGCCGACCTCTCATATTGTTCAAAACTTATGTATTCATATGATTTTGGCAATTGTATGAGTAAATTAAATAATATACATATGAAAATGATTAATTATTATATGTATAAGGGAAAAAATGCTGAAATATTCCCACATTCTCTTAGTATTATAGAGAAAATCCATTATAGTGAGAGGGTATAGTAGTGTAAACGACCGGAATTACGACAGAGGGTTCAAAAACTACTATAGGTAGGCAGTGGTTGCCGACCTCTCATATTGTTCAAAACTTATGTATTCATATGATTTTGGCAATTATATGATTAAATTAAATAATATACATATGAAAATGGTTAATTATTATATGTATATGGGAAAAAATGCTGAGATATTCCCATATTCTCTTAGTATTATAGAGAAAAGCCATTTAAGTGAGAGGGTATAGTAGTGTAAACGACCGGAATTACGACAGAGGGTTCAAAAACTACTATAGGTAGGCAGTGGTTGCCGACCTCTCATATTGTTCAAAACTTATGTATTCATATGATTTTGGCAATTGTATGAGTAAATTAAATAATATACATATGAAAATGATTAATTATTATATGTATAAGGGAAAAAATGCTGAAATATTCCCACATTCTCTTAGTATTATAGAGAAAATCCATTATAGTGAGAGGGTATAGTAGTGTAAACGACCGGAATTACGACAGAGGGTTCAAAAACTACTATAGGTAGGCAGTGGTTGCCGACCTCTCATATTGTTCAAAACTTATGTATTCATATGATTTTGGCAATTATATGATTAAATTAAATAATATACATATGAAAATGGTTAATTATTATATGTATATGGGAAAAAATGCTGAGATATTCCCATATTCTCTTAGTATTATAGAGAAAAGCCATTATAGTGAGAGGGTATAGTAGTGTAAACGACCGGAATTACGACAGAGGGTTCAAAAACTACTATAGGTAGGCAGTGGTTGCCGACCTCTCATATTGTTCAAAACTTATGTATTCATATGAATTTGGCAATTATATGAGTAAATTAAATAATAAACATATAAAAATTAATATTTATTATATGTATAAAAAAAAAAATAATCATATTATATATGAATAATGGAAAAAAAATGAAATGTTCCTATAATCTCTTAATATATAAGAGAATAGACCGTATGTTGGGTGGCAAACGGAATTGAAAATACCCGCTTTGAGGACAGCGGGTTCAAAAACTACTATAGGTAGGCAGTGGTTGCCGACCTCCCGCATTATTCGAAATATTTATTTCGGATTATGTTTATATTGGTTACATAAAATAAAGTATATTATTATCCGTACAAATTTGTTTCTCAGTTCTATAGAACACGGGACTTGGCTCCGCGGATAATAGGAATATACGCTTTTTAGATAATATCGTTGAAACAAAAGTCAAGTTTCTATTATATATAGAATAACAAATCGTTTCCATATATTATCGTTAATTTTTGGAGGCAGGCAAATATTAATTTATTACCTGCCGTATAGTTGGATTATTATATCGTTACGGTATAATACAAATATGGATTCTTATGAAAGAAATATAAAATTATATATTAAATGTGGAAATATTATCATATGCGCTTGGTTTTATGTTATATATTACCAGAGAGATATATGAAAAGAGATAAATTTTAAATTTATCTTCAAAATGCAAATGATTTAACTTAATATTTATATTGGTTAAACAAAAATTGTACATGTGTGGATACAATAATTATGTATGTTGGAAATAAAATGATATTTTATAATGAAATATGTATATATAAAAAGATAAAATTATAGAAACATATATATTACAATAATTATATGAAATTCTTGTTATATTGGTAAAACAAGTATAAATTAAAAATGAAAATATGGATTACGAATGCTATATAAAAATGGCCGTAATCGAATAGATTTTTTACTTATATTTATATATTTAAAATTTTACCCAAAGGCGAAATATTGAATTTTATTCAATATAATAAAAATCATGGAATTATATAAAGTGAAAAATCTATATATCTATTATATTGCTTATTTCGATTCAAAAAATATGAATGGAATATGAAGGAAAAACATTATTCTGGTTGATCCTGCCAGTAGTTATATGCTTGTCTCAAAGATTAAGCCATGCATGTCTAAGTACACACGAATTAAAAGTGAAACCGCAAAAGGCTCATTATATCAGTTATGGTTCCTTAGATCGTTAACAGTTACTTGGATAACTGTGGTAATTCTAGAGCTAATACATGCAATTAAAACATGAACCTTATGGGACATGTGCTTTTATTAGGCTAAAACCAAGCGATCGCAAGATCGTTATATTGGTTGAACTCTAGATAACATGCAGATCGTATGGTCTTGTACCGACGACAGATCTTTCAAATGTCTGCCCTATCAACTTTTGATGGTAGTATCTAGGACTACCATGGTTGCAACGGGTAACGGGGAATCAGGGTTCGATTCCGGAGAGGGAGCCTGAGAAACGGCTACCACATCTAAGGAAGGCAGCAGGCGCGTAAATTACCCACTCCCAGCTCGGGGAGGTAGTGACGAAAAATAACAATACAGGACTCATATCCGAGGCCCTGTAATTGGAATGAGTACACTTTAAATCCTTTAACAAGGACCAATTGGAGGGCAAGTCTGGTGCCAGCAGCCGCGGTAATTCCAGCTCCAATAGCGTATATTAAAGTTGTTGCGGTTAAAACGTTCGTAGTTGAACTTGTGCTTCATACGGGTAGTACAACTTACAATTGTGGTTAGTACTATACCTTTATGTATGTAAGCGTATTACCGGTGGAGTTCTTATATGTGATTAAATACTTGTATTTTTTCATATGTTCCTCCTATTTAAAAACCTGCACTAGTGCTCTTAAACGAGTGTTATTGTGGGCCGGTACTATTACTTTGAACAAATTAGAGTGCTTAAAGCAGGCTTCAAATGCCTGAATATTCTGTGCATGGGATAATGAAATAAGACCTCTGTTCTGCTTTCATTGGTTTTCAGATCAAGAGGTAATGATTAATAGAAGCAGTTTGGGGGCATTAGTATTACGACGCGAGAGGTGAAATTCTTGGACCGTCGTAAGACTAACTTAAGCGAAAGCATTTGCCAAAGATGTTTTCATTAATCAAGAACGAAAGTTAGAGGTTCGAAGGCGATCAGATACCGCCCTAGTTCTAACCATAAACGATGCCAGCTAGCAATTGGGTGTAGCTACTTTTATGGCTCTCTCAGTCGCTTCCCGGGAAACCAAAGCTTTTGGGCTCCGGGGGAAGTATGGTTGCAAAGCTGAAACTTAAAGGAATTGACGGAAGGGCACCACCAGGAGTGGAGCCTGCGGCTTAATTTGACTCAACACGGGAAAACTTACCAGGTCCGAACATAAGTGTGTAAGACAGATTGATAGCTCTTTCTCGAATCTATGGGTGGTGGTGCATGGCCGTTCTTAGTTCGTGGAGTGATTTGTCTGGTTAATTCCGATAACGAACGAGACTCAAATATATTAAATAGATATCTTCAGGATTATGGTGCTGAAGCTTATGTAGCCTTCATTCATGGTGGCAGTAAAATGTTTATTGTGTTTGAATGTGTTTATGTAAGTGGAGCCGTACCTGTTGGTTTGTCCCATTATAAGGACACTAGCTTCTTAAATGGACAAATTGCGTCTAGCAATAATGAGATTGAGCAATAACAGGTCTGTGATGCCCTTAGATGTCCTGGGCTGCACGCGCGCTACAATGAAAGTATCAACGTGTATTTCCTAGACCGAGAGGTCCGGGTAAACCGCTGAACCACTTTCATGCTTGGGATTGTGAACTGAAACTGTTCACATGAACTTGGAATTCCCAGTAAGTGTGAGTCATTAACTCGCATTGATTACGTCCCTGCCCTTTGTACACACCGCCCGTCGCTACTACCGATTGAATTATTTAGTGAGGTCTCCGGACGTGATCACTGTGACGCCTTGCGTGTTACGGTTGTTTCGCAAAAGTTGACCGAACTTGATTATTTAGAGGAAGTAAAAGTCGTAACAAGGTTTCCGTAGGTGAACCTGCGGAAGGATCATTATTGTATAATATCCTTATCGTTAATAAATATTTGTTATAATACAAATAAATACAATTTACCAAAATAAAAATATTACAAAATGATTCCACGGAATCAAAAGTTAAAGTCAAAATAAAATGAAGATGGCTTTTATTTTATATGTGGGGCTTGGCAACCTCATAAAAAGACTTTAACATTATTAATGTTGCTGTGCGTATTTGTGGCAGTACTTACTACAACAACGGCGTTTCCTATAAAAACAAATTCTCGAAAATGGAAATCGAAGAAACTAAACTAAATTCGAAAGTAGAAGTCGAATTAAAATAAAAATAATTTTGAATGTGTGGTAATCAAAATAAGTGTGTGTGTATATGGACCATAATATACACGCGTTGCGAATATGTATTGTTCATCTATGTTATGAGCATACGTTGGCTAATGCAACAACCTAAAATATACAATGTTTGTACCTGTCATCCATCAGGTTAATGTTTTATATAAATTTTGCAGTATGTGTCACCCAAAATAGCAAACCATAACCAGATTATTATGATACATAATGCTTATATGAAACTAAGACATTTCGCAACATTTATTTTAGGTATAAAAATAAATTTATTGAAGGAATTGATATATGCCAGTAAAATGGTGTATTTTTAATTTCTTTCAATAAAAACAATATTGACATTATATAAAATTGAATTATAAAACTCTAAGCGGTGGATCACTCGGCTCATGGGTCGATGAAGAACGCAGCAAACTGTGCGTCATCGTGTGAACTGCAGGACACATGAACATCGACATTTTGAACGCATATCGCAGTCCATGCTGTTATGTACTTTAATTAATTTTATAGTGCTGCTTGGACTACATATGGTTGAGGGTTGTAAGACTATGCTAATTAAGTTGTTTATAAATTTTTTATAAGCATATGGTATATTATTGGATTAAATAATGATTTTATTCATAATATTAAAAAAGAAATGAAAAACATTATCTCACATTTGAATGTGAAAAACGAAGAGAAATATTTTCTTTTTCAATCAAATAATACTGAGAAATGTCTAGCATAAAAAATTGAAATATTTTTCATCTAGAATTGTCTCTTATTAATGATTCGGAAAAAGAAAAATCTTGGTTTTGTTATTATTCTTCGTTGGTTCGTTAAATGGATAAAAATGACTTTGCTTACAAGAACTATTGGAACTATTTATAACGAATTTAATTGATTGTTTTATCATTTATATATAAAGAATTTATGGCAAAATATAGTTATATATACAACCTCAACTCATATGGGACTACCCCCTGAATTTAAGCATATTAATTAGGGGAGGAAAAGAAACTAACAAGGATTTTCTTAGTAGCGGCGAGCGAAAAGAAAACAGTTCAGCACTAAGTCACTTTGTCTATATGGCAAATGTGAGATGCAGTGTATGGAGCGTCAATATTCTAGTATGAGAAATTAATGATTTAAGTCCTTCTTAAATGAGGCCATTTACCCATAGAGGGTGCCAGGCCCGTATAACGTTAATGATTGCTAGATGATGTTTCCAAAGAGTCGTGTTGCTTGATAGTGCAGCACTAAGTGGGTGGTAAACTCCATCTAAAACTAAATATAACCATGAGACCGATAGTAAACAAGTACCGTGAGGGAAAGTTGAAAAGAACTCTGAATAGAGAGTTAAACAGTACGTGAAACTGCTTAGAGGTTAAGCCCGATGAACCTGAATATCCGTTATGGAAAATTCATCATTAAAATTGTAATATTTAAATAATATTATTAAGAATAATGTGCATTTTTTCCATATAAGGACATTGTAATCTATTAGCATATCCCAAATTTATCATAAAATATAACTTATAGTTTATTCCAATTAAATTGCTTGCATTTTAACACAGAATAAATGTTATTAATTTGATAAAGTGCTGATAGATTTATATTATTACAGAGCGTTAATTTTTCGGAATTATATAATGGCATAATTATCATTGATTTTTGTGTTTATTATATGCTCTTGTATGATTAACAATGCGAAAGATTCAGGATACCTTCGGGACCCGTCTTGAAACACGGACCAAGGAGTCTAACATATGTGCAAGTTATTGGGATGTAAACCTAATAGCGTAATTAACTTGACTAATAATGGGATTAGTTTTTTAGCTATTTATAGCTAATTAACACAATCCCGGGGCGTTCTATATAGTTATGTATAATGTATATTTATATTATTTATGCCTCTAACTGGAACGTACCTTGAGCATATATGCTGTGACCCGAAAGATGGTGAACTATACTTGATCAGGTTGAAGTCAGGGGAAACCCTGATGGAAGACCGAAACAGTTCTGACGTGCAAATCGATTGTCAGAATTGAGTATAGGGGCGAAAGACCAATCGAACCATCTAGTAGCTGGTTCCTTCCGAAGTTTCCCTCAGGATAGCTGGTGCATTTTAATATTATATAAAATAATCTTATCTGGTAAAGCGAATGATTAGAGGCCTTAGGGTCGAAACGATCTTAACCTATTCTCAAACTTTAAATGGGTAAGAACCTTAACTTTCTTGATATGAAGTTCAAGGTTATGATATAATGTGCCCAGTGGGCCACTTTTGGTAAGCAGAACTGGCGCTGTGGGATGAACCAAACGTAATGTTACGGTGCCCAAATTAACAACTCATGCAGATACCATGAAAGGCGTTGGTTGCTTAAAACAGCAGGACGGTGATCATGGAAGTCGAAATCCGCTAAGGAGTGTGTAACAACTCACCTGCCGAAGCAACTAGCCCTTAAAATGGATGGCGCTTAAGTTGTATACCTATACATTACCGCTAAAGTAGATGATTTATATTACTTGTGATATAAATTTTGAAACTTTAGTGAGTAGGAAGGTACAATGGTATGCGTAGAAGTGTTTGGCGTAAGCCTGCATGGAGCTGCCATTGGTACAGATCTTGGTGGTAGTAGCAAATAATCGAATGAGACCTTGGAGGACTGAAGTGGAGAAGGGTTTCGTGTGAACAGTGGTTGATCACGAGTTAGTCGGTCCTAAGTTCAAGGCGAAAGCCGAAAATTTTCAAGTAAAACAAAAATGCCTAACTATATAAACAAAGCGAATATAATACACTTGAATAATTTTGAACGAAAGGGAATACGGTTCCAATTCCGTAACCTGTTGAGTATCCGTTTGTTATTAAATATGGGCCTCGTGCTCATCCTGGCAACAGGAACGACCATAAAGAAGCCGTCGAGAGATATCGGAAGAGTTTTCTTTTCTGTTTTATAGCCGTACTACCATGGAAGTCTTTCGCAGAGAGATATGGTAGATGGGCTAGAAGAGCATGACATATACTGTTGTGTCGATATTTTCTCCTCGGACCTTGAAAATTTATGGTGGGGACACGCAAACTTCTCAACAGGCCGTACCAATATCCGCAGCTGGTCTCCAAGGTGAAGAGTCTCTAGTCGATAGAATAATGTAGGTAAGGGAAGTCGGCAAATTAGATCCGTAACTTCGGGATAAGGATTGGCTCTGAAGATTGAGATAGTCGGGCTTGATTGGGAAACAATAACATGGTTTATGTGCTCGTTCTGGGTAAATAGAGTTTCTAGCATTTATGTTAGTTACTTGTTCCCCGGATAGTTTAGTTACGTAGCCAATTGTGGAACTTTCTTGCTAAAATTTTTAAGAATACTATTTGGGTTAAACCAATTAGTTCTTATCAATTATAACGATTATCAATTAACAATCAATTCAGAACTGGCACGGACTTGGGGAATCCGACTGTCTAATTAAAACAAAGCATTGTGATGGCCCTAGCGGGTGTTGACACAATGTGATTTCTGCCCAGTGCTCTGAATGTCAAAGTGAAGAAATTCAAGTAAGCGCGGGTCAACGGCGGGAGTAACTATGACTCTCTTAAGGTAGCCAAATGCCTCGTCATCTAATTAGTGACGCGCATGAATGGATTAACGACGGACGTGTTTTCGTTGCGCTCGTGTACAGATTGCGAAGAACTTGGTTTTCCGTGTTTGGAAAGTAATAAAATCGGTGAATTAGTGCTCCGCGAAAGTCGTGTGCTAATTTTCGTGTGTTATAAACAAGCGGTTTGGAAGTAATTAACAATTAATTGTTGGGAATTTTCCACTTAGCACGTGCTGAAGGCGAACTTACGAGTAAGTTTTTCGAGTAAGCTTTTTGATCAGCTGTCACAAAGCTTATTGGTGGAGTCACTGCTAAGGTTTGTGTCTAGGGAGAGTTTTAGTGCTACCAGACTCTACCGATAGGTGGAGCTCGAGTTCCAGAGCAACTACCTTTTGTCAGCGAGTAAACGAGCATACGGTTGCTGGCGTCGACGGTAGGTGGAGCCACCATCGTATTTATGCCGATGGAGAGCGACAGCAGCGCGAGTGCCTTGAGCGGAAGTAGTGCCTCGATGAAGTCCAGACGAGGCAGGCGCAGAAGCCATCTGGCATCTAAGAGCTCGGCGCCAACGCAGGCGAAATTGGTTGCCCTGGCATCGAATGGAGTGCCAGAACCCGTTGGGGTACTGGAGGAGCCGTTTTCGTCGCTGGAGGACGCCCGGGCGGCTACGGAGAACGCTGCCATTGATGCTGCCCCCCCCCACGCTGCTGCCACCGCTGCTGATCCTACTGCTGCCCCTGCTGCCGACCACACTGCTGCCTCCGCCGTTTTCACTGCTGCTAAAATTGTTGCCACCACTGCCACTGCCGCCACCGCTGCCGCCCGTGCTGGGCAAGCAGCCATGATGGCAGAGCTGTCGGCCACACAGCGCATGGTGAGAAGCAGCTTCCGCAGACTAGGAGAAGTGGACACGGAAGAGCTCTCATATGCTATCAGCCGCTACGATGAGCTGGTGTTGGCGCTAATGCTCCGGTGCGGAGAGCTGGAGACGCGGCTTGCTATGCCGCCACCGCCGCCGCCGTCGTTGAATCTGTTGAAAAATACGGCCGCCAATGCTCCCCAGATGCAGCAGGTTGCACCCATCGCTGCCCCGCGGACTACCAAGGTCCGCGAGACGTGGTCAGCGGTGGTGAAGTGCGACGACCCTGCGCTATCGGGGAAAGACATAGCGGAAAAGGTGCGAACGATGGTTGCACCCTCTCTCGGAGTCAGAGTACACGAGGTCCGTGAGCTCCGTCGAGGTGGTGGTGCGATCATTCGCACTCCTTCGGTGGGAGAGCTGCAGAAGGTGGTCGCTTCAAAAAGATTCGCCGAGGTTGGCCTAAATGTGGCACGGAATGCGGCCGAGAAGCCGAAGGTCGTCGTATATGACGTCGACACAGCTATCGGCCCTGAGGAGTTTATGAAGGAGCTCCACGAAAACAACTTCGACAGCGAAATGAATCTGGCCCAGTTTAAGAAGTCAGTGCACCTGGTGACCAAGGCGTGGTCGGTAGCTGACGGCGCCACAGTAAATGTGACGCTGGAGGTTGACGACCGGGCGATGGCGAAGCTTGATGTAGGTCGTGTCTACATCAAGTGGTTCTCATTCCGATGCCGGTCACAGGTCCGCACATACGCCTGCCACAGATGTGTGGGTTTCGACCACAAGGTCAGCGAATGCCGGCAGAAGGATAGTGTCTGTCGCCAGTGCGGGCAACAAGGCCACACTGCGGCAAAGTGCCAAAACCCGGTGGACTGCCGGAACTGCCGCCACAGAGGGCAACCCTCGGGGCATTACATGCTCTCGAGCGTTTGCCCGATATACGGGGCGTTGCTGGCGAGGGTGCAAGCTAGACACTAATGTTTAGCTTCATCCAAGCGAACTGTGGCCGAGGCCGAGCTGCGACCATCGAGCTCGGAGTCCGACTCAGGAGATCGGAGTCTATGTTCGCGCTGGTGCAGGAGCCGTATCTCGGCGGGGACGGAATGGATGTGCTGCCTGAAGGAATGAGAATTTTCATCGATCGGCGAGGGAAGGCAGCCATCCTAGTGGATCACCAGGAAGCCATCTGTATGCCAGTGGAGACCCTCACCACAGATTATGGCGTATGTCTGGTCGTGAAAGGGAGTTTTGGCTCAATCTTCCTTTGCGCCGCATACTGCCAGTATGATGCACCTCTGGAACCGTACATCCGGTACATGGATGCGGTCCTGCTGCAGGCCAGCAGAACCCCCGCAATCCTGGGCCTCGACGCGAATGCAGTGTCCCCCATGTGGCTTAGCAAACTCTCTCGTCATGCCGAGGGGCAAGCTAACTACAGACGGGGTGAGCTGCTGTCAGAGTGGATGCTGGAGGCAAGAGTCGCCGCCCTAAACCAGTCAACAGAGGTGTACACGTTCGATAATTACAGAGCTACAAGCGATATCGACGTGACAATCGTCAATGAGGCAGCATCTATGTGGGCCACATATGAGTGGAGAGTGGACGAGTGGGAATTGAGTGACCACAACATCATTACTGTTGTGGCCGAACCAACTACCGCGCGCGCAGTTGAGAGCATAGCTCCTGTGCCGTCCTGGAACTTCTCCAATGCACGTTGGCGATTGTTCAAGGAGGAAATGGTGAGTAGAGCAGCCGAACTTCCGGAAAACTTCTCAGAGTCGCCGTTGGACCAGCAAGTTTCGACCCTGCGCAGTATAGTACATAATGTATGTGATATTGCGCTGGGAAGAAAGTCCATCCGATTGCCCAGCAGGAGAGCACGTTGGTGGACTGCCGACCTCTGTGATGCAAGGCGCGAAGTCCGGAGACTTCGTCGCCTACTTCAAAATGGAAGGCGTCATGATGATGATGCCGCAATAGAGCGTGTATTGGTCGACCTGAGGCGGGCCTCAGCCAACTACAAGAAGCTCATTTGGAGGGCGAAAATGGATGAGTGGAAACGCTTCGTGGGAGATCATGCCGACGACCCATGGGGGCGCGTCTATAAGATTTGCCGAGGCCGCAGGAAGTGCACGGAGATTGGGTGCCTCCGCGTGAATGGCGAGATGATCACCGATTGGGGTGACTGTGCACGAGTGCTCCTCCGCAATTTCTTCCCAGTTGCGGAGTCCGAAGCACCGACTGCCATCGCGGAGGAAGTCCCACCGGCCCTCGAAGTATTCGAGGTTGATGCATGTGTTGCCCGGTTGAAGAGCAGGCGCTCTCCCGGCTTGGACGGCATTAATGGCACTATCTGCAAGGCAGTCTGGCGCGCCATACCCGAGCACCTTGCATCGTTGTTTTCCCGATGCATCCGATTAGGATACTTTCCCGCTGAGTGGAAGTGCCCACGAGTTGTCTCGCTGCTCAAAGGGCCAGATAAGGACAAATGTGAGCCCTCCTCATATAGAGGAATATGCTTGCTACCAGTCTTTGGTAAGGTGCTCGAGGCCATCATGGTGAATCGTGTGAGAGAAGTTCTTCCGGAAGGCTGCAGATGGCAATTTGGATTTCGCCAAGGACGATGTGTGGAGGATGCTTGGAGGCACGTGAAGAGCAGTGTTTGTGCCAGCCCGGCGCAATACGTGCTCGGCACATTCGTGGACTTCAAAGGAGCATTCGACAACGTCGAATGGAGTGCTGCACTCCGCCGACTAGCCGACTTGGGATGCCGGGAGATGGGCTTGTGGCAGAGCTTTTTCTCCGGCCGAAGAGCAGTGATCCGAAGCAGTTCCGGTACTGTGGATGTACCGGTAACTAGAGGCTGCCCGCAGGGGTCAATCAGTGGCCCATTTATCTGGGACATACTGATGGATGTACTGCTTCAGCGTCTCCAGCCGTATTGCCAGCTGAGTGCATACGCGGATGACTTGCTGCTTCTCGTCGAGGGAAATTCCCGAGCTGAGCTAGAGGAAAAAGGTGCAGAGCTGATGTCCATCGTAGAAGCGTGGGGAGCGGAAGTTGGCGTTACCGTCTCGACCAGCAAGACGGTAATAATGCTGCTGAAAGGTGCCTTGAGACGTGCGCCTACGGTGAGGTTTGCTGGAGCGAACCTTCCGTATGTGCGTAGCTGTCGGTACCTTGGCATCACGGTCAGTGAAGGAATGAAATTCCTCACGCACATAGCTTCGCTTCGCCAGCGGATGACCGGAGTCGTTGGAGCATTGGCGCGTGTGCTTCGAGCCGACTGGGGCTTCAGTCCTCGAGCCAGGCGGACCATATATGACGGACTCATGGCACCTTGTGTGCTGTTTGGTGCCCCGGTATGGTATGACACCGCCGAACAGGTAGCCGCCCGGAGACGACTAGCCTCCTGCCAGAGGCTAATCCTGCTTGGATGCCTTTCGGTATGCCGAACAGTGTCCACAGTGGCACTGCAGGTACTTGGCGGAGCTCCCCCGCTTGACTTGGCTGCTAAGTTTTTAGCGGTCAAGTACAAGCTGAAGCGTGGATACCCGCTGGAGGAGAACGACTGGCTATACGGCGAGGACACTACGTGTCTAAGCTGGAAGCAGAGGAAGACTCGCCTAGAGGAGTGCTTGCTGCAGAATTGGCAAAACAGATGGGATGACGACAGCGAACCAGGACGGGTGACGCACAAGTTCATCCCATACGTCACTCTCGCCTATCGAGATCCAAGCTTTGGATTCTCGATGAGGACGTCTTTCCTGCTGACAGGTCACGGGTCGTTTAACGCATTTTTGCAAGGGAGAGCCCTCAGCGATACCACTGCTTGCGCTTGTGGTGATCCATATGAGGACTGGATGCACATATTGTGCGCTTGTCCTCTATATGCAGATTTGCGAAACCTCGATGGACTTGGAGTGCAGCGCCTTGGCGAAAACTGGACCTTCAATAGAATCCTGGAAGATCAGCAGAGGATTCAACGGCTGGCAGCGTTTGCGGACGAGGTGTTCCGTAGGAGGAGGGGTATTTAGCCCAAAACTTCGCCGTGTGGTTAGCGGGCGAGAATACTTCCACAGCCCGCTATTGCTTGTCGTAAGAGGCGACTAATATAGCGACTGGTTCCTCTAACCATGCTTGTCGGAGCAAAAGGAGGAGGCCCACCGAGCCTCTCTTTCGGTACCACGGGTTGTGCTGCTCCAAGACAGCACATTGAGGTAGGCCCCCTGGTGGGAGTATCGTGGTGGCTGTGGTTGATACCCATATCGCGGGTAGAGCCTTCGTGTTCGACGTTTGAGTTACGGTGCTAGTTGCGCAAAACTCGGGTGCTGTGACCCAGAGATCAGTAGAGATTTTAGGTAGATCTCGCTCCTCAGCAAGGGGGAGTGCTTGCCCGGCAAGCAAGTACTCGAATTGCTACCGGGGTGGTCGCTATGTACATAGCTATAGCTTCCAGTCCGGGACGTTTGTCTGGCGTATCCAGACTCATGCACCATGTTGATACATGCACCACTTGTGGGTGTTCAGGGGTCGTGGTTGTAATCCCTTCAGTGTGGAACACGCCACGTAAAACAAGTTCGGAGAGGTCCGAAAGTCACACACTGTCCCTATCTACTATCTAGCGAAACCACAGCCAAGGGAACGGGCTTGGAATAATTAGCGGGGAAAGAAGACCCTTTTGAGCTTGACTCTAATCTGGCAGTGTAAGGAGACATAAGAGGTGTAGAATAAGTGGGAGATATTAGACCTCGGTTTGGTATCGTCAATGAAATACCACTACTCTTATTGTTTCCTTAC
>NW_022611207.1:0-39955 GCF_004382195.2 Drosophila sechellia
CAGTGTCCACAGTGGCACTGCAGGTACTTGGTGGAGCTCCTCCGCTTGACTTGGCTGCTAAGTTATTAGCGGTCAAATAGCTCCTCCGCTGACTTGGCTGCTAAGTTATTAGCGGTCAAATACAAGCTAAAACGTCGATAGGACATTGGCGAGGACATTGCGTGTCTAAGCTGGAAGCAGAGGAAGACTCGCCTAGAAGAGTGCTTACTGCAGAGCTTGCAGAACAGATGGGATGACGACAGCGAACCAGGACGGGTGACGCATAAATTCATACCTTACGTCACTCTCGCCTATGGGATCCAAGCTTTGGATTCTCGATGAGGACGTCTTACCTGCTGACAGGTCACGGGTCGTTCAACGCATTTTTTGCAAGGGAGAGCCCTCAGCGATACCACTGTTCCGGAGGAGGAGGGGTGTTTAGCCCAACAACTTCGCCGTGTGGTTAGCGGCGAGAATACTTCCACAGTCCGCTATTGCTTTTCGTAAGAGGCGACTAATATAGCGACAGGTTCCTCTAACCATGCTTGTCGGAGCAAAAGGAGGAGGCCCACCGAGCCTCTCTTTCGGTACCACGGGTTGTGCAGCTATCCAAACTGCACATTGAGGTAGGCCCCTGGTGGAAGTATCGTGGTGGCTGTGGTTGGTACCCATATCGCGGGTAGAGCCTTCGTGTTCGACGTTTGAGTTACGGTCTGGTTGCGCAAAACTCGGGTGCTGTGACCCAGAGATCAGTAGAGATTTTAGGTAGATCTCGCTCCTCAGCAAGGGGGAGTGCTTGCCCGGCAAGCAAGTACTCGAATTGCTACCGGGGTGGTCGCTATTTACATAGCTATAGCTTCTAGTCCGGGACGCTTGTCTGGCGTATCCAGACACATGCACCATATGCTCACTTGTGGGTGTATAGGGTGTCGTGGTTGTAATTCCTTCAGTGTGGAACGCGCCACGTAAAACAAGTTCGGAGGGATCCGAAAAGTCGTCGTTGCCCTTGACTCACTGGGGTCCAAGGTCCACAGCGGTACCGTTAGTTCACGGTGCGTCTCTTTGTGCCCGCACCGTTACCGTTCGACCTCTTCGCCCTTGGCCAGCGGAGTCCAAGGTCCACCGCTACCGTTAACTCACGGGGAGTTTTAAGACTCCTCACATCTCCCCCTTCCTTCGGAAATTTTTAAAAACTGTTGGTCCCGGCGGTCCTCCGCCCGGTGTCCCTTCGTATAGGCCGCTTCCCTGTTTTCCATCCGGTGCTGCTGTCGATTCTGCTCCATCTGTTCGACATTCAAATTCTCCTGCCTTCCACTCACCGCTCATCCCTGTTTCCGCCTGTGCACATCGCCGAACTCTTTATCGATATCAACGCGTCGTTGCCACTGTCGATATCCGGCGTTGCCCATTTCGTGCCGATCGCTACCTCCAGTGTGGCCGCATACGAGCATCCTATCGATCGAGAGTCGCTGTCGGGGTCCTCCCATCCCAATTGTTCCTCACGTGCTTCGGTGTAGCAGCTCAATGAAAGGTAAGTCTAACGTTTCTTGCGTATCGCCATATTAACAAATCCTCTCTCGCTTCCAGCTCCACCAACACATGCATGCCCCCTTGATGCTCCGGGCGGCTGCCCCTGCCCCGCGCCCCCGGAGGCCTGCTGTGCTGTCAACTGAGGCCCGCCTGCGTTCTGCGAGTGCCTTCCCGTCCCGCGCCTGCAGCAGCCCCGCGTCGTATTGCCGGCCCGCGCGCCTGGCCCTGCGTCACTCCCCTCGCGCGTTATCACGGCTGCTGCGGAAGATGCCCGCACCCATTTTTTTGACTGTTACTGTGCCTGTGTTGGTTACAAAAAACCCAGACATACGGTTTTCTATTGCGTCTGGCGAACTGGAGACGCGGCTCGCTATGCGCCACCGCCGCCGCCGTCGTCGAATCCGTTGAAGAATACGGCCGCCAATGCTTCCCAGATGCAGCAGGTTGCACCCACCGCTGCCCCGCGGACCATCAGGTCCGCGAGACGTCGTCAGCGGTGGTGAAGTGCGACGACCCTGCGCTATCGGGGAAAGCTATAGCGGAAAAGGTGCGAACGATGGTTGCACCCTCTCTCGGAGTCAGAGTACATGAGGTACGTGAGCTCCGTCGAGGTGGTGGTGCGATCATTCGTACTCCTTCAGTTTGGAGAAGGTGGTAGCATCAAAAGATTCGCTGAAGTTGGACTGAATGTGGCACGGAATGCGGCCGAGAAGCCGAAGGTAGTCGTCTATGACGTCGACACAGCTATCGGCCCAGAGGAATTTATGAAGGAGCTCCATGAAAATAACTTCGATAGCGAAATGACTCTGTCCCAGTTTAAGAAGTCCGTGCACCTGGTGACCAAGGCGTGGTCGGTAACTGGACGGGCGCCACAGTAAATGTGACGCTAGAGGTAGACGACCGGGCGATGGCGAAGCTTGATGTAGGTCGTGTTTACATCAAGTGGTTTTCATTTCGATGCCGATCACAGGTCCGCACATACGCCTGCCACAGATGCGTGGGTTTCGACCACAAGGTCAGCGAATGCCGGCAGAAGGACAATGTTTGCCGCCAAGTGCGGGCAACAAGGCCACACCGCGGCAAAGTGCCAAAACCCGGTGGACTGCCGGAACTGACGTCACAGAGAGCAACCCTCGGGGCATTACATGCTCTCGAGCGTTTGCCCGATATACGGGGCGTTGCTGGCGAGGGTGCAAGCTAGACATTAATGTTTAGCTTCATCCAAGCGAACTGTGACCGAGGCCGAGCTGCGACCATCGAGCTCGGAGTCCGACTCAGGAGATCGGAGTTTATGTTCGCGCTGGTACAGGAGCCGTATCTCGGCGGGGACAGAATGGATGTGCTGCCTGAAGGAATGAGAATTTTCACCGACCGGCGAGGGAAGGCAGCCATCCTAGTGGATCATCACGAAGCCATCTGTATGCCAGTGGAGACCCTCACCACAGATTATGGCGTATGTCTGGTCGTTAAAGAGAGTTTTGGCTCAATCTTCCTTTGCGCTGTATACTGCCAGTTCGATGCACCTCTGGAACCGTACCTCCGGTACATGGATGCGGTCCTGCTGCAGGCCAGCAGAACCCCCGCAATCCTGGGCCTCGACGCGAATGCAGTGTCCCCCATGTGGCTTAGCAAACTCTCTCGTCATGCCGAGGGACAAGCTAACTACAGACGGGGTGAGCTGCTGTCAGAGTGGATGCTGGAGGCAAGAGTCGCCGCACTAAACCAGTCAACAGAGGTGTGTGTGTTCGATAATCACAGAGCTACTAGCGATATCGACGTGACAATCGTCAATGAGGCAGCATCTATGTGGGCCACATATGAGTGGAGAGTGGACGAGTGGGATTGAGTGACCACAACATCATTACTGTTGTGGCCGAGAGCATAGCTCCTGTGCCGTCCTGGAACTTCTCCAATGCACGTTGGCGATTGTTCAAGGAGGAAATGGTGAGTAGAGCAGCCGAACTTCCGGAAAACTTTCAGAGTCGCCGTTGGACCAGCAAGTTTCGACCCTGCGCAGTATAGTACATAATGTATGTGATATTGCGCTGGGAAGAAAGTCGATTCGATCGCCCAACAGGAGAGCACGTTGGTGGAAGAAGATGGAAGGCGTCGTGATGACGGTGCCGCTATAGAGCGTGTAGTGGTCGAGCTGAGGCGGGCCTCAGCCAACTACAAGAAACTCATTGGGAGGGCGAAAATGGATGACTGGAAACGCTTCGTGGGAGATCATGCCGACGACCCATGGGGGCGCGTCTACAAGATTTGCCGAGGCCGCAGAAAGTGCACGGAGATTAGGTGCCTCCGCGTGGAATGGCGAGCTGATCACTGATTGGGGTGACTGTGCACGAGTGCTCCTCCGCAATTTCTTCCAAGTTGCGGAAGGAAGTCCCACCGGCCCTCGAAGTATTCGAGGTTGATGTATGTGTTGCCCGGTTAAAGAGCAGGCGCTCTCCCGGCTTGGACGGCATCAATGGCACTATCTGCAAGGCAGTCTGGCGCGCCATACCCGAGCACCTAGCATCGTTGTTTTCCCGATGCATCCGATTAGGATACTTTCCCGCCGAGTGGAAATGCCCACGAGTTGTCTCGCTGCTCAAAGGGCCAGATAAGGACAAGTGTGAGCCCTCCTCATATATAGGAATATGCTTGCTACCAGTCTTTGGTAAGGTGCTCGAGGCCATCATGGAGAATCGTGTGAGAGAAGTTCTTCCGGAAGGCTGCAGATGGCAGTTTGGATTTCGCCAAGGACGATGTGTGGAGGATGCTTGGAGGCACGTGAAGAGCAGTGTTGGTGCCAGCCCGGCGCAATACGCCTCGGCACATTCGTGGACTTCATAGGAGCATTCGACAACGTCGAATGGAGTGCTGCACTCCGCTGACTAGCCGACTTGGGATGCAGGAGAAATGGGCTTGTGGCAGAGCTTTTTCTCCGGCCGAAGAGCAGTGATCCGAAGCAGTTCCGGTACAGTGGATGTACCGGTAACTAGAGGCTGCCCACAGGGGTCAATCAGCGGCCCATTTATCTGGGACATACTGATGGATGCACTGCTTTAGCGTCTCCAGCCGTATTGCCAGCTGAGTGCATACTCGGATGACTTGCTGTTTCTCGTCGAGGGAAATTCCCGAGCTATGCTAGAGGAAAAAGGAGCACAACTGATGTCCATCGTAGAAGCGTGGGGAGCGGAAGTTGACGTTGCCATCTCGACCAGCAAGACGGTAATAATGCTGCTGAAAGGTGCCTTGAGACGTGCGCCTACGGTGAGGTTTGCTGGAGCGAACCTTCCGTATGTGCGTAGCTATCGGTACCTTGGCATCACGGTCAGTGAAGGAATGAAATTCCTCACGCACATAGCTTCGCTTCGCCAGCGGATGACCGGAGTCGTTGAAGCATTGGCGCGTGTGCTTCGAGCCGACTGGGGCTTCAGTCCTCGAGCCAGGCGGACCATATATGACGGACTCATGGCACCTTGGTTGCTGTTTGGTGCCCCGGTATGGTATGACACCGTCGAACAAATAGCCGCCCGGAGACGACTAGCCTCCTGCCAAAGGCTAATCCTGCTTGGATGCCTTTCGGTATGCCGAACAGTGTCCACAGTGGCACTGCAGGTACTTGGTGGAGCTCCCCCGCTTGACTTGGCTGCTAAGTTATTAGCGGTCAAATACAAGCTAAAGCGTGGATACCCGCTGGAGGAGAACGACTGGCTTTACGGCGAGGACATTGCGTGTCTGCTGGAAGCAGAGGAAGACTCGCCTAGAATAGTGCTTACTGCAGAGTTGGCAGAACAGATGGATGACGACAGCGAACCAGGACGGGTGACGCATAAATTCATCCCATACGTCACTCTCGCCTATCGGGATCCAAGCTTTGGATTCTCGATGAGGACGTCTTACCTGCTGACAGGTCACGGGTCGTTCAACGCATTTTTGCAAGGGAGAGCCCTCAGCGATACCACTGCTTGCGCTTTTTTTTTTTTTTTTTTATTAATCGACTTACGGTAGGAAAATTAAAATCTTCTAAAGATACCACCTACTGTCCGTAGGTGGCATGCACGATTCATAAGCCCTATTGGAATTATGCCTACGTACTAAAACAAAAACCTCCGCGTGCTCTTCAGTCCTTACTCGCTCACCGGGACTGCCAGTCAAGGTATGACTTCGGTGAGCGGGATGTGAGGCCAGGTCGCACTCCCTGCCTTCAGTGTAGTCCATGGGGGCTCCTCCTTCCACCCTTTAGTTGATTATTACGACGAGCCGGGAACTCTGGGGTAGAATTCTTCGCCCGCCGTCACCCAGGACGCCAGTTTGGGCTTAGACATCCGCTCTGTTGGCCATCTCGTCTGATCGGACACGCTTCATCATATTAATAATAAGGCTGTGTCCCAGCTCCCAAGCCTCGCTGTTCGCCAGCATAGCCGCGAACAAGCCACTAGGGCTGAACGGAGTACCTGCCAGCGTCTTTAGCTGCTCCCTCTCCGCCGTGAACCTGGAGCAGTGCATTAGCACATGTTCTGCTGTTTCCTCACCGTCGACGCAGAACATGCATCGAGCTGTCTCTACGTGACGGAACCGTAGTAGGTAGGCCCGGAAGCAGCCATGGTCCGTAAGAAACTGGGTTAGGTGGTAGTCCAAGCATTTGTGCTGGCACTCTGCCCAAACTGTCAACTCAGGGATGAGCTGATGGTCCACCTCCCCCGTCGCGAAGTTTGCCATCTGCTCTGCCATTCACCTGTTAGCCACTCGTGTGCCTCTTGCTTAGAAGCGCCACTTCGCATTAGGCTGAGAGCCTTGATCTCCAGATCAATTGGCGGCAGGCCAGGTGGACGGGCTAGCGCCGCGTCCTCGGATATGGTCCTGAAACCTCTAATGAGCCTGAGGGCCATTGACCGAAGCACCGAACGAGCTCCTTTCAGGTATGAGCCCCTGCTAGTGGCATTGCTCCAGATTGGTGCAGCGTATAACAGAGAAGCCTTTGCTACTGACACCAGCAGTTTCCTGGCCGGGTGTCTTGGGCCTCCGACGTTGGGCATAAGCCTAGCCAACGAAGAGGCTGTGACTGCTGCCTTCTTGCTGGCGTAGCTTGCGTGGTCCTTGAATGATAGTGCGATCTATCATTACCCCCAGGTACTTTAGGGACTCTTGAGAGGTCACCTGTGTGCCATTGACGGAGACCAGCATGTTCTCCACCTTTTTTCTGCTGCTGAGAAGGACTGCTTCGGTCTTGTGAGCCGCTATTGCTAGCCCGGCTTTCTCGAGCCACAGGATGGCAGCACCGATCGTAGAGTTGCATTTGTCCTCCAACCCTGCGATTGTTTTAGAGACAGCTGTGATTGCCACATCGTCAGCAAAACAGTGCAGCTCTACTCCTACGGGCCTGTTGATGCCCAAGATCCCATCGTACATAATGTTCCATAGGATTGGTCCAAGTACCGATCCTTGGGGAACACCTGCCGAAACTCGGTATCTTTTTGGGCCATCTTCAGTGTCATACCATAGGACCCGATCCCTAAAGTAGCTGCCAACGACTATCCTTAGGTACTCCGGGATTCCCATGCGGTTCATGGCTGCGAGTATTACGGGCCATCTGGCGGTGTTAAATGCGTTCCTTACGTCCAGAGTCACTATAGCGCAGTATTCCTTCCTGCCCCCTAACCATCTATCACCAGATAGAGCGGTCTTGGCGATGTTACTAACGGCCGAAAGAGCGTCCAGTGTGCTCTTTCCTTTCCGGAAGCCATATTGATGGCTTCCCAGGCCGTTGGTGCTCTCGGTGATTGCCTCTATTCTAGTATACAGGATACGTTCGAATAGTTTTCCTACTATATCCAGTAGGCATAGAGGGCGGTAGCTGTTTGCAGCATGTGCTGCCCTTGCCTTTCGGCAACAGGACTAGCTTCTGGCTTTTCCACCTTGTTGGGAAGATTCCATCCAGAAGGCATTGCTGGAAGGTGGCCCTGAAGATTTCAGGTCTACCCAGCGCCACTGCTTTTATAACAGCTCCAGGAATACCGTCTAGTCCAGGGGCTTTGTTCGGTTTGATGCGCTTGGCTGCCTCGACGACTTCAAGTACAGTGACGCACTGGAAATCTGGGGCAGGGGCTGCCTCTGTTGGCCTCCATAGAGTGGTTTGCTTTGGGAATAGCTCCCCTACTATGTTAGCCAGGACCCCCGGGTCGGATGGGGTTGCCGCTCTCCTCCTTAGCTTGTTGGTAACGAGTTTGTAGGCGAGGCCCCAGGTATCGCTGTCTACGCCATCCTGCAGCTCCTTAAACGACCGCGCTTTGGCAGCCGCGATCCCGTGCTTGAACTCAAGGCGTTTCCTTCTGAAAGCCTCTAAGAGTTCCGCGTGGTGGGTACTGCCTCTGGCTCGTTGCGCCGTTCTCCTAGCCCTGAGGCAATCAGACCTTAGTTGGCTTAGGGAGGCACTCCACCAGTAAACGGGTGGTTTGCGCTGTGCCTTATTTTTCCTAGGCATGGTTGCGTCGCAGATTCCTTCGAGCATAAACATGAGGCCTGCCGCCATACTTTCTGCGGGATTTCCAGGGAATTGATCTGATAGGCCAGCATGGCCTCATCGATCTTCCTGGTGTCCCATGCTTTCCCGGCTGTTCTGCTCTGCCGTCTCCTGGGCATGCCCTCTGGGGAGAGACTGAAAGAGATCAGGGCGTGGTCGCTCAGCGTCATGACGTCATGGACCATCCAGTTGTTGATGTCCACTAGCCCTCTGCTGACAAAGGTAACGTCAATAAAGGACGTACCCCTATCATTGTTGAACGTCGGCTTCCGTCCGTCGTTCAGCAGTATAAGGTCCAGCATTCCCATGGCGTCAATCACAGCTCGGCCTCTGGCGTTGGATGTCCTGCTGCCCCATTCCACTGCCCAGGCATTAAAGTCGCCGGCAACGACCTTCGGGCTTCGCCCTCTCGCATGGTCCACGAGCGCCTCCAGGAACTCCTCGAACTGATCGGGGGTGTCGCTCGGCGGAGCGTAGCAGCTGTACATGTGCACGTGATTTAGCTTCGCATAAGCGATACCCCGCATAGGTAAAGCAGCCAGTTCCTGGACGTGGAGAGAGCTGCAGCATTTGATAGCTGCTTTACCTGACTCGTCAAGAATCATGGATGATTCTCCACTACCAGAGACGTAGGGTTCGCTTAGGAGCATGATGTCTACATTGCGCTCAGCCGCAGTCTGGGCCAGGAGGCTCTGAGCTGCTGCGCAATGATTGACATTGAGCTGTACTACGCTAATGTGGGCGTGCGCTTGTGGAGATCCATATGAGGACTGGATGCACATATTGTGCGCTTGCCCCCTATATGCAGATTTGCGGAACCTCGATGGACTTGGAGTGCAACGCCTTGGCGAAAACTGGACCTTCGAGAGAATCCTGAAAGATCAACAGAGGACTCAACGGCTGGCAGTGTTTGCGGACGAAGTGTTCCGGAGGAGAAGGGGTGCTTAGCCCAACAACTTCGCCGTGTGGTTAGCGGGCGAGAATACTTCCACAGTCCGCTATTGCTTTTCGTAAGAGGCGACTAATATAGCGACAGGTTCCTCTAACCATGCTTGTCGGAGCAAAAGGAGGAGGTCCACCGAGCCTCTCTTTCGGTACCACGGGTTGTGCAGCTATCCAAGACTGCACATTGAGATAGGCCCCTGGTGGAGTATCGTGGTGGCTGTGGTTGGTACCCATATCGCGGGTAGAGCCTTCGTGTTCGACGTTTGAGTTACGGTGCTGGTTGCGCAAAACTCGGGTGCTGTGACCCAGAGATCAGTAGAGATTTTAGGTAGATCTCGCTCCTCAGCAAGGGGGAGTGCTTGCCCGGCAAGCAAGTACTCGAATTGCTACCGGGGTGGTCGCTATGTACATAGCTATAGCTTCTAGTCCGGGACGCTTGTCTGGCGTATCCAGACACATGCACCAAGGTCCGCGAGACGTGGTCAGCGGTGGTGAAGTGCGACGACCCTGCGCTATCGGAGAAAGCTATAGCGGAAAAGGTGCGAACGATGGTTGCACCCTCTCTCGGAGTCAGAGTACATGAGGTACGTGAGCTCCGTCGAGGTGGTGGTGCGATCATTCGTACTCCTTCAGTTGGAGAGCTGCAGAAGGTGGTAGCATCAAAAAGATTCGCTGAAGTTGGACTGAATGTGGCACGGAATGCGGCCGAGAAGCCGAAGGTCGTCGTCTATGACGTCGACACAGCTATCGGCCCAGAGGAATTTATGAAGGAGCTCCATGAAAATAACTTCGATAGCGAAATGACTCTGTCCAGTTTAAGAAGTCCGTGCACCTGGTGACCAAGGCGTGGTCGGTAACTGACGGCTCCACAGTAAATGTGACGCTAGAGGTAGACGACCGGGCGATGGCGAAGCCATCCGATGTAGGTCGTGTTTACATCAAGTGGTTTTCATTTCGATGCCGATCACAGGTCCGCACATACGCCTGCCACAGATGCGTGGGTTTCGACCACAAGGTCAGCGAATGCCGGCAGAAGGACAATGTTTGCCGCCAGTGTGGGCAACAAGGCCACACCGCGGCAAAGTGCCAAAACCCGGTGGACTGCCGGAACTGACGTCACAGAGAGCAACCCTCGGGCATTACATGCTCTCGAGCGTTTGCCCGATATACGGGGCGTTGCTGGCGAGGGTGCAAGCTAGACATTAATGTTTAGCTTCATCAAGCGAACTGTGGCCGAGGTCGAGCTGCGACCATCGAGCTCGGAGTCCGACTCAGAAGATCGGAGTTTATGTTCGCGCTGGTGCAGGAGCCGTATCTCGGCGGGACAGAATGGATGTGCTGCCTGAAGAATGAGAATTTTCACCGACCGGCGAGGGAAGGCAGCCATCCTAGTGATCATCACGAAGCCATCTGTATGCCAGTGGAGACCCTCACCACAGATTATGGCGTATGTCTGGTCGTTAAAGGAGTTTTGGCTCAATCTTCCTATAGCTATAGCGGAAAAGGTGCGAACGATGGTTGCACCTCTCTCGAGTCAGAGTACATGAGGTACGTGAGCTCCGTCGAGTGGTGGTGCGATCATTCGTACTCTTCAGTTGGAGAGCTGCAGAAGGTGGTAGCATCAAAAAGATTCGCTGAAGTTGGACTGAATGTGGCACGGAATGCGGCCGAGAAGCCGAAGGTCGTCGTCTATGACGTCGACACAGCTATCGGCCAGAGGAATTTATGAAGGAGCTCCATGAAAATAACTTCGATAGCGAAATGACTCTGTCCAGTTTAAGAAGTCCGTGCACCTGGTGACCAAGGCGTGTCGGTAACTGACGGCTCCACAGTAAATGTGACGCTAGAGGTAGACGACCGGCGATGGCGAAGCCATCCGATGTAGGTCGTGTTTACATCAAGTGTTTTCATTTCGATGCCGATCACAGGTCCGCACATACGCCTGCCACAGATGCGTGGGTTTCGACACAAGGTCAGCGAATGCCGGCAGAAGGACAATGTTTGCCGCCAGTGTGGGCAACAAGGCCACACCGCGCAAAGTGCCAAACCCGGTGGACTGCCGGAACTGACGTCACAGAGAGCACCTCGGGCATTACATGCTCTCGAGCGTTTGCCCGATATACGGGGCGTTGCTGGCGAGGGTGCAAGCTAGACATTAATGTTTAGCTTCATCCAAGCGAACTGTGGCCGAGGTCGAGCTGCGACCATCGAGCTCGGAGTCCGACTCAGAAGATCGGAGTTTATGTTCGCGCTGGTGCAGGAGCCGTATCTCGGCGGGACAGAATGGATGTGCTGCCTGAAGGAATGAGAATTTTCACCGACCGGCGAGGGAAGGCAGCCATCCTAGTGGATCATCACGAAGCCATCTGTATGCCAGTGGAGACCCTCACCACAGATTATGGCGTATGTCTGGTCGTTAAAGGAGTTTTGGCTCAATCTTCCTTTGCGCACATACTGCCAGTTCGATGCACCTCTGGAATCGTACCTCCGGTACATGGATGCGGTCCTGCTGCAGGCCAGCAGAACCCCGCAATCCTGGCTCGACGCGAATGCAGTGTCCCCATGTGGCTTAGCAAACTCTCTCGTCATGCCGAGGGACAAGCTAACTACAGACGGGGTGAGCTGCTGTCAGAGTGGATGCTGGAGGCAAGAGTCGCCGCACTAAACCAGTCAACAGAGGTGTGTGTGTTCGATAATCACAGAGCTACTAGCGATATCGACGTGACAATCGTCAATGAGGCAGCATCTATGTGGGCCACATATGAGTGGAGAGTGGACGAGTGGAATTGAGTGACCACAACATCATTACTGTTGTGGCCGAACCAACTACGCGCGCGCAGTTGAGAGCATAGCTCCTGTGCCGTCCTGGAACTTCTCCAATGCACGTTGGCGATTGTTCAAGGAGGAAATGGTGAGTAGAGCAGCCGAACTTCCGGAAAACTTTTCAGAGTCGCCGTTGGACCAGCAAGTTTCGACCTGCGCAGTATAGTACATAATGTATGTGATATTGCGCTGGAAGCAAGTCGATTCGATCGCCAACAGGAGAGCACGTTGGTGGAAGTCCGGAGACTTCGTCGCCTACTCCAAGATGGAAGGCGTCGTGATGACGCTATAGAGCGTGTAGTGGTCGAGCTGAGGCGGGCCTCAGCCAACTACAAGAAGCTCATTGGAGGGCGAAATGGATGACTGGAAACGCTTCGTGGGAGATCATGCCGACGACCCATGGGGCGCGTCTACAAGATTTGCCGAGGCCGCAGAAAGTGCACGGAGATTGGTGCCTCCGCGTGACTGGCGAGCTGATCACAAATTCTTCCGGAAGGCTGCAGATGCAGTTTGGATTTCGCCAAGGACGATGTGTGGAGGATGCTTGGAGGCACGTGAAGAGCAGTGTTGGTGCCAGCCCGGCGCAATACGCCTCGGCACATTCGTGGACTTCATAGTAGCATTCGACAACGTCGAATGGAGTGCTGCACTCCGCTGACTAGCCGACTTGGGATGCAGGGAAATGGGCTTGTGTAGAGCTTTTTCTCCGGCCGAAGAGCAGTGATCCGAAGCAGTTCCGGTACAGTGGATGTACTGGTAACTAGAGGCTGCCCACAGGGGTCAATCAGCGGCCCATTTATCTGGACATACTGATGGATGCACTGCTTTAGCTTTTCCAGCCGTATTGCCAGCTGAGTGCATACGCGGATGACTTGCTGCTTCTGCGAGCTATGCTATAGGAAAAAGGAGCACAACTGATGTCCATCGTAGAAGCGTGCGGAGCGGAAGTTGGCGTTGCCGTCTCGACCAGCAAGACGGTAATAATGCTGCTGAAACGTGCCTTGAGACGTGCGCCTACGGTGAGGTTTGCTGGAGCGAACCTTCCGTATGTGCGTAGCTGTCGGTACCTTGGCATCACGGTCAGTGAAGGAATGAAATTCCTCACGCACATAGCTTCGCTTCGCCAGCGGATGACCGGAGTCGTTGGAGCATTGGCACGTGTGCTTCGAGCCGACTGGGGCTTCAGTCCTCGAGCCAGGCGGACCATATATGACGGACTCATGGCACCTTGGTTGCTGTTTGGTGCCCCGGTATGGTATGACACCGCCGAACAAGTAGCCGCCCGGAGACGACTAGCCTCCTGCTAGAGGCTAATCCTGCTTGGATGCATTTCGATATGCCGAACAGTGTCCACAGTGGCACTGCAGGTACTTGGTGGAGCTCCCCGCTTGACTTGGCTGCTAAGTTATTAGTGGTCAAATACAAGCTGAAACGTCGATACCCGTTGGAGGAGAACGACTGGCTTTACGGCGAGGACATTGCGTGTCTAAGCTGGAAGCAGAGGAAGACTCGCCTAGAAGAGTGCTTACTGCAGAGTTGGCAGAACAGATGGGATGACGACAGCGATCCAGGACGGGTGACGCATAAATTCATCCCATACGTCACTCTCGCCTATCAGGATCCAAGCTTTGGATTCTCGATGAGGACGTCTTACCTGCTGACAGGTCACGGGTCGTTCAACGCATTTTTGCAAGGGAGAGCCCTCAGCGATACCACTGCTTGCGCTTTTTTTTTTTTTTTTTTATTAATCGACTTACGGTAGGAAAATTAAAATCTTCTAAAGATACCACCTACTGTCCGTAGGTGGCATGCACGATTCATAAGCCCTATTGGAATTATGCCTACGTACTAAAACAAAAACCTCCGCGTGCTCTTCAGTCCTTACTCGCTCACCGGGACTGCCAGTCAAGGTATGACTTCGGTGAGCGGGATGTGAGGCCAGGTCGCACTCCCTGCCTTCAGTGTAGTCCATGGGGGCACCTCCTTCCACCCTTTAGTTGATTATTACGACGAGCCGGGAACTCTGGGGTAGAATTCTTCGCCCGCCGTCACCCAGGACGCCAGTTTGGGCTTAGACATCCGCTCTGTTGGCCATCTCGTCTGATCGGACACGCTTCATCATATTAATAATAAGGCTGTGTCCCAGCTCCCAAGCCTCGCTGTTCGCCAGCATAGCCGCGAACAAGCCACTAGGGCTGAACGGAGTACCTGCCAGCGTCTTTAGCTGCTCCCTCTCCGCCGTGAACCTGGAGCAGTGCATTAGCACATGTTCTGCTGTTTCCTCACCGTCGACGCAGAACATGCATCGAGCTGTCTCTACGTGACGGAACCGTAGTAGGTAGGCCCGGAAGCAGCCATGGTCCGTAAGAAACTGGGTTAGGTGGTAGTCCAAGCATTTGTGCTGGCACTCTGCCCAAACTGTCAACTCAGGGATGAGCTGATGGGTCCACCTCCCCCGTCGCGAAGTTTGCCATCTGCTCTGCCATTCACCTGTTAGCCACTCGTGTGCCTCTTGCTTAGAAGCGCCACTTCGCATTAGGCTGAGAGCCTTGATCTCCAGATCAATTGGCGGCAGGCCTGCAAGGGCTAGCGCCGCGTCCTCGGATATGGTCCTGAAACCTCTAATGAGCCTGAGGGCCATTGACCGAAGCACCGAACGAGCTCCTTTCAGGTATGAGCCCCTGCTAGTGGCATTGCTCCAGATTGGTGCAGCGTATAACAGAGAAGCCTTTGCTACTGACACCAGCAGTTTCCTGGCCGGGTGTCTTGGGCCTCCGACGTTGGGCATAAGCCTAGCCAACGAAGAGGCTGTGACTGCTGCCTTCTTGCTGGCGTAGCTTGCGTGGTCCTTGAATGATAGTCTGCGATCTATCATTACCCCCAGGTACTTTAGGGACTCTTGAGAGGTCACCTGTGTGCCATTGACGGAGACCAGCATGTTCTCCACCTTTTTTCTGCTGCTGAGAAGGACTGCTTCGGTCTTGTGAGCCGCTATTGCTAGCCCGGCTTTCTCGAGCCACAGGATGGCAGCACCGATCGTAGAGTTGCATTTGTCCTCCAACCCTGCGATTGTTTTAGAGACAGCTGTGATTGCCACATCGTCAGCAAAACAGTGCAGCTCTACTCCTACGGGCCTGTTGATGCCCAAGATCCCATCGTACATAATGTTCCATAGGATTGGTCCAAGTACCGATCCTTGGGGAACACCTGCCGAAACTCGGTATCTTTTTGGGCCATCTTCAGTATCATACCATAGGACCCGATCCCTAAAGTAGCTGCCAACGACTATCCTTAGGTACTCCGGGATTCCCATGCGGTTCATGGCTGCGAGTATTACGGGCCATCTGGCGGTGTTAAATGCGTTCCTTACGTCCAGAGTCACTATAGCGCAGTATTCCTTCCTGCCCCCTAACCATCTATCACCAGATAGAGCGGTCTTGGCGATGTTACTAACGGCCGAAAGAGCGTCCAGTGTGCTCTTTCCTTTCCGGAAGCCATATTGATGGCTTCCCAGGCCGTTGGTGCTCTCGGTGATTGCCTCTATTCTAGTATACAGGATACGTTCGAATAGTTTTCCTACTATATCCAGTAGGCATAGAGGGCGGTAGCTGTTTGCAGCATGTGCTGGTCCCTTGCCTTTCGGCAACAGGACTAGCTTCTGGCTTTTCCACCTTGTTGGGAAGATTCCATCCAGAAGGCATTGCTGGAAGGTGGCCCTGAAGATTTCAGGTCTACCCAGCGCCACTGCTTTTATAACAGCTCCAGGAATACCGTCTAGTCCAGGGGCTTTGTTCGGTTTGATGCGCTTGGCTGCCTCGACGACTTCAAGTACAGTGACGCACTGGAAATCTGGGGCAGGGGCTGCCTCTGTTGGCCTCCATAGAGTGGTTTGCTTTGGGAATAGCTCCCCTACTATGTTAGCCAGGACCCCCGGGTCGGATGGGGTTGCCGCTCTCCTCCTTAGCTTGTTGGTAACGAGTTTGTAGGCGAGGCCCCAGGTATCGCTGTCTACGCCATCCTGCAGCTCCTTAAACGACCGCGCTTTGGCAGCCGCGATCCCGTGCTTGAACTCAAGGCGTTTCCTTCTGAAAGCCTCTAAGAGTTCCGCGTGGTGGGTACTGCCTCTGGCTCGTTGCGCCGTTCTCCTAGCCCTGAGGCAATCAGACCTTAGTTGGCTTAGGGAGGCACTCCACCAGTAAACGGGTGGTTTGCGCTGTGCCTTATTTTTCCTAGGCATGGTTGCGTCGCAGATTCCTTCGAGCATAAACATGAGGCCTGCCGCCATACTCTCTGCGTCCCCATTTGGGATTTCCAGGGAATTGATCTGATAGGCCAGCATGGCCTCATCGATCTTCCTGGTGTCCCATGCTTTCCCGGCTGTTCTGCTCTGCCGTCTCCTGGGCATGCCCTCTGGGGAGAGACTGAAAGAGATCAGGGCGTGGTCGCTCAGCGTCATGACGTCATGGACCATCCAGTTGTTGATGTCCACTAGCCCTCTGCTGACAAAGGTAACGTCAATAAAGGACGTACCCCTATCATTGTTGAACGTCGGCTTCCGTCCGTCGTTCAGCAGTATAAGGTCCAGCATTCCCATGGCGTCAATCACAGCTCGGCCTCTGGCGTTGGATGTCCTGCTGCCCCATTCCACTGCCCAGGCATTAAAGTCGCCGGCAACGACCTTCGGGCTTCGCCCTCTCGCATGGTCCACGAGCGCCTCCAGGAACTCCTCGAACTGATCGGGGGTGTCGCTCGGCGGAGCGTAGCAGCTGTACATGTGCACGTGATTTAGCTTCGCATAAGCGATACCCCGCATAGGTAAAGCAGCCAGTTCCTGGACGTGGAGAGAGCTGCAGCATTTGATAGCTGCTTTACCTGACTCGTCAAGAATCATGGATGATTCTCCACTACCAGAGACGTAGGGTTCGCTTAGGAGCATGATGTCTACATTGCGCTCAGCCGCAGTCTGGGCCAGGAGGCTCTGAGCTGCTGCGCAATGATTGACATTGAGCTGTACTACGCTAATGTGGGCGTGCATTAAGGTGGCTCTTGGCTTCTTTCAGGGTCGCTCTGTAGGTCGGGCACGCAAAGCTACCCGTCGGGTGGTTTCTGTCCACCTCGCTGCTGCAGATCAGGCATTTTGGTGCTGCAACGCACCCCTTTGCCTTGTGCCCACGCTCACCGCATCTAAGACAGCAGTCTGCCCTGTCGGTGTCCTTGCAGGTTGCTGATCGATGTCCATAGCCCAAACACCTGTAGCATCTCGTTGGTCGGACGTCCTGGGTGAAACGACATCTTGACCATCCAACGATTACGGTTCCCTGTTTAAGGACCGGTATCGCCACATTCGCGTTCAGCAGCACTGAGGCTATCTGCGTGCCATCCCGCATTCTGCGAAGGCCCCTGATATCTTCAGGGTTTATCTGCAGACCCTGGAATTGGGCGACCATGCAGCTGTGGAGCTCATCTGCTGTCGTAGCCTCGTCCAATCCGCTGCAAGATAGAGCTATTTTTTGCGCTCCCGTGCGCACAGAGGCCAAGTCATTGAGCGCCGCTTCCAGGTCGCTCTTAAACTTGGGAACGCTTTCCGAAGCTTTCCCATCTACCTCAAGCAACAGCTCACCTTTCTGCGTTCTCCGGATTTTTCGTACGTGGCTACCCAGTCGCTAAGGCTCGGGTCCGATCTTAGCTTCCGAAGCATCTCTGCGTACGAAGCCTCTCCTGTCTTTTTTACAATGAGAGCCTCCGGTTTTTTACGCAGGCGCGTAGGCTTCACCTTGGTCCACTCTGCACCCGTGCTATCATTCTTGGCGACAGATGCGTAGCTGCCTGGCTTGGACTCGTTAGTTCTGGATGGCGCCTTTTCTACACCGTTGCCACCCAACGTAGGGTTGCTCGGCTTGGGCGCCTGGGCGTTTGGCACTTGCACCTTGGGTACCTGCGCCTTTTTAGGAACCTTTTTCGAAGGCTTTTGTACTTCCGTCTGGGTAGCACTGCTCTTCAAGCGGTGCTCGCTAGACGTACCTTCGTACAGCTCTATCGCCCTGGTGTTAAGGGCTGAGAGTTCGGACGCTATGCCCTTTGTCTCTCGTGTCACGTGCCGTTGGGTCTCGAAAGCGGATAGCAGGATGTTTATCTTGCCATTCATCCTGGTGAGAATGCCCCTCAGGTCCTCGTTCTGGAGAGCCGTGGTTAGGTCCGAAGACCGATGAGGGGAACCAGCTGGGGACTTCCCTCCCGTCTTTTGCGATGGCACGGCGATGTGGTCCATCAACTTCTGACTTGTCGCGGTCGTAGATGCTGTAGGAGCCAAGTTATCCACCTCTACAGCATCGCTGCAGTCGCTAGTCAACGGCGGCTGGGAGCCTGCATGCTCACCCCTCGCCACCGACGGGACTGGGATTCCGTCACCATGGGACGGGTTACCGACTCCTCTGGTGGGTGATCTCGAAAGTCGGGAGCTCCTCCTGAACGGGTCGTTGCGATCAGGGGGACTGCCCCCCACTGAGCTGTCCATCAACTGGGGGATGGCCTAAGGTTACCTAGGCGAAGCACCAGCCTTAGAAAGGGGTTCCCACGTAGGCCACGGATTTCCCCCTGGCTTTTACTGATGGAGGTTTGTACCGCCTCGTCTCGGACACCAGAGCCTCTGCTTAGGCACCAGAACGGTGAGAGGATGATTATTGGTCTGTCCGCGACCTTTGTGCCTTTTCCCCTTTCTTAACGACTTGTGCTCTCCCAGTAACCAGTTACAAAATTCAATTAAATTAAATTTCAACGGTTTAATTTGAATTTAATTTTGAATTTCGCGCCCTACTGTCGCAACGCAACACTGATCACACGGTTGATCTGGCAACGCCGCCCTCTCCAGATCACCCGTTGCGCCGAGTTGGCAGCGCTATCAGCTGTTTTATCCGCTGCAACAAACAAACGCCAGCTAATAATAATTTACCTGTTTACCTGAAACAGGCGCGCAACTAACTCGCGGGATTGCAGCGCAACGTTGTGGCGCGACTCCACCGTGTTGTTCTGTCAGTTTGCCGCACTCACCGGCCGACACAACTTCAACAATTTCGAATTTTTTCGCGCAGCGTTACTTTAAGACGTCCGTCTTCACGGCGATGTAGACTTGGTCTCCACTGCTTGCGCTTGTGGAGATCCATATGAGGACTGGGTGCACATATTGTGCGCTTGCCCCCTATATGCAGATTTGCGGAACCTCGATGGACTTGGAGTGCAGCGCCTTGGCGAAAACTGGACCTTTGAGAGAATCCTGAAAGATCAACAGAGAACTCAACGGCTGGCAGTGTTTGCGGACGAAGTGTTCCGGAGGAGGAGGGGTGTTTAGCCCAAGAACTTCGCCGTGTGGTTAGCGGGCGAGAATACTTTCACAGTCCGCTATTGCTTTTCGTAAGAGGCGACTAATATAGCGACAGGTTCCTCTAACCATGCTTGTCGGAGCAAAAGGAGGAGGCCCACCGAGCCTCTCTTTCGGTACCACGGGTTGTGCAGCTATCCAAGACTGCACATTGAGGTAGGCCCCCTGGTGGAAGTATCGTGGTGGCTGTGGTTGGTACCCATATCGCGGGTAGAGCCTTCGTGTTCGACGTTTGAGTTACGGTGCTGGTTGCGCAAAACTCGGGTGCTGTGACCCAGAGATCAGTAGAGATTTTAGGTAGATCCTCAGCAAGGGGGAGTGCTTGCCCGGCAAGCAAGTACTCGAATTGCTACCGGGGTGGTCGCTATTTACATAGCTATAGCTTCTAGTCCGGGACGCTTGTCTGGCGTATCCAGACACATGCACCGTATGCTCAATTGTGGGTGTATAGGGTGTCGTGGTTGTAATCCCTTCAGTGTGGAACGCGCCACGTAAAACAAGTTCGGAGGGATCCGAAAAGTCGTCGTTGCCCTTGACTCGCTGGGGTCCAAGGTCCACAGCGCTACCGTTAGTTCACGGTGCTTCCTCTTTGTGCCCGCACCGTTACCGTTCGACCTCTTCGCCCTTGGCCAGCGGAGTCCAAGGTCCACCGCGGTACCGTTAACTCACGGTCTTTCCGCTTTGCCCTTCATCGCGGTTGTTCGCTCCCCTACACGAAATTTGTGGGGAGTTTTAAGACTCCTCACATCTCCCCCTTCCTTCGGAAATTTTTAAAAACTGTTGGTCCCGGCGGGGCTCCGCCCCGGTGTCCCTTCGTATAGGCCGCTTCCCTGTTCCTTCCATCCGGTGCTGCTGTCGATTCTGCTCCATCTGTTCGACATTCAAATTCTCCCGCCTTCCACTCACCGCTCATCCCTGTTTCCGCCTGTGCACATCGCCGAACTCTTGTTATCGATATCAACGCGTCGTTGCCACTGTCGATATTCCGGCGTTGCCATTTCGTGCCGATCGCTACCTCCAGTGTGGCCGCATACGAGCATACTATCGATCGAGAGTCGCTATCGGGGTGCTCCCATCCCAATTGTTTCCTCACGTGCTTCGGTGTAGCAGCTCAATGAAAGGTAAGTCTAACGTTTTCTTGGTTATCGCCATATTAACAAATCCTCTCTCGCTTCCAGCTCCACCAACACAGGCATGCCCCCTTGATGCTCCGGGCGGCTGCCCCTGGCCCCGCGCCCCCCGGAGGCCTGCTGTGCTGTCAACTGAGTCCCGCCTGCGTTCTGCGAGTGCCTTCCCGTCCCGCGCCTGCAGCACCGCGGACCACCAAGGTCCGCGAGACGTGGTCAGCGGTGGTGAAGTGCGACGACCCTGCGCTATCGGAGAAAGCTATAGCGGAAAAGGTGCGAACGATGGTTGCACCCTCTCTCGGAGTCAGAGTACATGAGGTACGTGAGCTCCGTCGAGGTGGTGGTGCGATCATTCGTACTCCTTCAGTTGGAGAGCTGCAGAAGGTGGTAGCATCAAAAAGATTCGCTGAAGTTGGACTGAATGTGGCACGGAATGCGGCCGAGAAGCCGAAGGTCGTCGTCTATGACGTCGACACAGCTATCGGCCCAGAGGAATTTATGAAGGAGCTCCATGAAAATAACTTCGATAGCGAAATGACTCTGTCCCAGTTTAAGAAGTCCGTGCACCTGGTGACCAAGGCGTGGTCGGTAACTGACGGCGCCACAGTAAATGTGACGCTAGAGGTAGACGACCGGGCGATGGCGAAGCCATCCGATGTAGGTCGTGTTTACATCAAGTGGTTTTCATTTCGATGCCGATCACAGGTCCGCACATACGCCTGCCACAGATGCGTGGGTTTCGACCACAAGGTCAGCGAATGCCGGCAGAAGGACAATGTTTGCCGCCAGTGCGGGCAACAAGGCCACACCGCGGCAAAGTGCCAAAACCCGGTGGACTGCCGGAACTGACGTCACAGAGGGCAACCCTCGGGGCATTACATGCTCTCGAGCGTTTGCCCGATATACGGGGCGTTGCTGGCGAGGGTGCAAGATAGACATTAATGTTTAGCTTCATCCAAGCGAACTGTGGCCGAGGCCGAGCTGCGACCATCGAGCTCGGCGTCTGACTCAGGAGATCGGAGTTTATGTTCGCGCTGGTGCAGGAGCCGTATTCTCGGCGGGGACGGAATGGATGTGCTGCCTGAAGGAATGAGAATTTTCACCGACCGGCGAGGGAAGGCAGCCATCCTAGTGGATCATCACGAAGCCATCTGTATGCCAGTGGAGACCCTCACCACAGATTATGGCGTATGTCTGGTCGTTAAAGGGAGTTTTGGCTCAATCTTCCTTTGCGCCGCATACTGCCAGTTCGATGCACCTCTGGAACCGTACCTCCGGTACATGGATGCGGTCCTGCTGCGGAACCCCCGCAATCCTGGGCCTCGACGCGAATGCAGTGTCCCCCATGTGGCTTAGCAAACTCTCTCGTCATGCCGAGGGACAAGCTAACTACAGACGGGGTGAGCTGCTGTCAGAGTGGATGCTGGAGGCAAGAGTCGCCGCACTAAACCAGTCAACAGAGGTGTGTGTGTTCGATAATCACAGAGCTACTAGCGATATCGACGTGACAATCGTCAATGAGGCAGCATCTATGTGGGCCACATATGAGTGGAGAGTGGACGAGTGGAAATTGAGTGACCACAACATCATTACTGTTGTGGCCGAACCAACTACCGCGCGCGCAGTTGAGAGCATAGCTCCTGTGCCGTCCTGGAACTTCTCCAATGCACGTTGGCGATTGTTCAAGGAGGAAATGGTGAGTAGAGCAGCCGAACTTCCGGAAAACTTTTCAGAGTCGCCGTTGGACCAGCAAGTTTCGACCCTGCGCAGTATAGTACATAATGTATGTGATATTGCGTTGGGAAGAAAGTCGATTCGATCGCCCAACAGGAGAGCACGTTGGTGGACTGCCGACCTCTGCGATGCAAGGCGCGAAGTCCGGAGACTTCGTCGCCTACTCCAAGATGGAAGGCGTCGTGATGACGGTGCCGCTATAGAGCGTGTAGTGGTCGAGCTGAGGCGGTCCTCAGCCAACTACAAGAAGCTCATTGGGAGGGCGAAAATGGATGACTGACTTCGTGGGAGATCATGCCGACGACCCATGGGGGCGCGTCTACAAGATTTGCTGAGGCCGCAGAAAGTGCACGGAGATTGGGTGCCTCCGCGTGAATGGCGAGCTGATCACTGATTGGGGTGACTGTGCACGAGTGCTCCTCCGCAATTTCTTCCAAGTTGCGGAGTCCGAGGCACCGACTGCCATCGCGGAGGAAGTCCCACCGGCCCTCGAAGTATTCGAGGTTGATGTATGTGTTGCCCGGTTGAAGAGCAGGCGCTCTCCCGGCTTGGACGGCATCAATGGCACTATCTGCGAGGCAGTCTGGCGCGCCATCCCCGAGCACCTAGCACTGTTGTTTTCCCGATGCATCCGATTAGGATACTTTCCCGCCGAGTGGAAGTGCCCACGAGTTGTCTCGCTGCTCAAAGGGCCAGATAAGAACAAGTGCGAGCCCTCCTCATATAGAGGAATATGCTTGCTACCAGTCTTTGGTAAGGTGCTCGAGGCCATCATGGTGAATCGTGTTAGAGAAGTTCTTCCGGAAGGCTGCAGATGGCAGTTTGAATTTCGCCAAGGACGATGTGTGGAGGATGCTTGAAGGCACGTGAAGAGCAGTGTTGGTGCCAGCCCGGCGCAATAAGCCTCTGCACATTCGTGGACTTCATAGGAGCATTCGACAACGTCGAATGGAGTGCTGCACTCCGCTGACTAGCCGACTTGGGATGCAGGGAAATGGGCTTGTGGCAGAGCTTTTTCTCCGGCCGAAGAGCAGTGATCCGAAGCAGTTCCGGTACAGTGGATGTACCGGTAACTAGAGGCTGCCCACAGGGGTCAATCAGCGGCCCATTTATCTGGGACATACTGATGGATGCACTGCTTTAGCGTCTCCAGCCGTATTGCCAGCTGAGTGCATACGCGGATGACTTGCTGCTTCTCGTCGAGGGAAATTCCCGAGCTATGCTAGAGGAAAAAGGAGCACAACTGATGTCCATCGTAGAAGCGTGCGGAGCGGAAGTTGGCGTTGCCGTCTCGACCAGCAAGACGGTAATAATGCTGCTGAAAGGTGCCTTGAGACGTGCGCCTACGGTGAGGTTTGCTGGAGCGAACCTTCCGTATGTGCGTAGCTGTCGGTACCTTAGCATCACGGTCAGTGAAGGAATGAAATTCCTCACGCACATAGCTTCGCTTCGCCAGCGGATGACCGGAGTCGTTGGAGCATTGGCGCGTGTGCTTCGAGCCGACTGGGGCTTCAGTCCTCGAGCCAGGCGGACCATATATGACGGACTCATGGCACCTTGTGTGCTGTTTGGTGCCCCGGTATGGTATGACTCCGCCGAACAAGTAGCCGCCCGGAGACGACTAGCCTCCTGCCAGAGGCTAGTCCTGCTTGGATGGTGGAGCTCCCCCACTTGACTTGGCTTCTAAGTTATTAGCGGTCAAATACAAGCTAAAGCGTGGATACCCGCTGGAGGAGAACGACTGGCTTTACGACGAGGACATTACGTGTCTAAGCTGGAAGCAGAGGAAGACTCGCCTAGAAGAGTGCTTACTGCAGAGTTGGCAGAACAGATGGGATGACGACAGCGAACCAGGACGGGTGACGCATAAATTCATCCCATACGTCACTCTCGCCTATCGGGATCCAAGCTTTGGATTCTCGATGAGGACGTCTTACCTGCTGACAGGTCACGGGTCGTTCAACGCATTTTTGCAAGGGAGAGCCCTCAGCGATACCACTGCTTGCGCTTGTGGAGATCCATATGAGGACTGGATGCACATATTGTGCGCTTGCCCCCTATATGGAGATTTGCGGAACCTCGATGGACTTGGAGTGCAGCGCCTTGGCGAAAACTGGACCTTCGAGAGAATCCTGAAAGATCAACAGAGGACTCAACGGCTGGCAGTGTTTGCGGACGAAGTGTTCCGGAGGAGGAGGGGTGTTTAGCCCAACAACTGCTTGTCGGAGCAAAAGGAGGAGTCCCACCGAGCCTCTCTTTCGGTACCACGGGTTGTGCAGCTATCCAAGACTGCACATTGAGGTAGGCCCCCTGGTGGGAGTATCGTGGTGGCTGTGGTTGGTACCCATATCGCGGGTAGAGCCTTCGTGTTCGACGTTTGAGTTACGGTGCTGGTTGCGCAAAACTCGGGTGCTGTGACCCAGAGATCAGTAGAGATTTTAGGTAGATCTCGCTCCTCAGCAAGGGGGAGTGCTTGCCCGGCAAGCAAGTACTCGAATTGCTACCGGGGTGGTCGCTATGTACATAGCTATAGCTTCTAGTCCGGGACGCTTGTCTGGCGTATCCAGACACATGCACCGTATGCTCAATTGTGGGTGTATAGGGTGTCGTGGTTGTAATCCCTTCAGTGTGGAACGCGCCACGTAAAACAAGTTCGGAGGGATCCGAAAAGTCGTCGTTGCCCTTGACTCGCTGGGGTCCAAGGTCCACAGCGCTACCGTTAGTTCACGGTGCGTCCTCTTTGTGCCCGCACCGTTACCGTTCGACCTCTTCGCCCTTGGCCAGCGGAGTCCAAGGTCCACCGCGGTACCGTTAACTCACGGTCTTTCCGCTTTGCCCTTCATCGCGGTTGTTGCTAGGCCGCTCCCCTACACGAGATTTGTGGGTAGTTTTAAGACTCCTCACATCTCCCCCTTCCTTCGGAAATTTTTAAAAACTGTTGGTCCCGGCGGGGCTCCGCCCCGGTGTCCCTTCGTATAGGCCGCTTTCCTGTTCCTTCCATCCGGTGCTGCTGTCGATTCTGCTCCATCTGTTCGACATTCAAATTCTCCCGCCTTCCACTCACCGCTCATCCCTGTTTCCGCCTGTGTACATCGCCGAACTCTTGTTATCGATATCAACGCGTCGTTGCCACTGTCGATATTCCGGCGTTGCCATTTCGTGCCGATCGCTACCTCCAGTGTGGCCGCATACGAGCATCCTATCGATCGAGAGTCGCTATCGGGGTGCTGCCATCCCAATTGTTTCCTCACGTGCTTCGGTGTAGCAGCTCAATGAAAGGTAAGTCTAACGTTTTCTTGCGTCTCGCCTAATTAACAAATCCTCTCTCGCTTCCAGCTCCACCAACACATGCATGCCCCCTTCATGCTCCGGGCGGCTGCCCCTGTCCCCGCGCCCCCGGAGGCCTGCTGTGCTGTCAACTGAGGCCCGCCTGCGTTCTGCGAGTGCCTTCCAGTCCCGCGCCTGCAGCAGCCCCGCGTCGTATGCCGGCCCGCGCGCCTGGCCCGCGTCACTCCACTCGCGCGTTATCACGGCTGCTGCGGAAGATGCCCGCACCCATTTTTTGACTGTTACTGTGCCTGTGTTGTTTACAAAAAACCCAGACATACGGTTTACTATTGCCGTCTGGCGAACTGGAGACGCGGCTCGCTATGCCGCCACCGCCGCCGCCGTCGTTGAATCCCTTGAAGAATACGGCCGCCAGTGCTTCCCAGATGCAGCAGGTTGCACACACCGCTGCCCCGCGGACCACCAAGGTCCGCGAAACGTGGTCAGCGGTGGTGAAGTGCGACGGCCCTGCGCTATCGGGGAAAGCTATAGCGGAAAAGGTGCGAACGATGGTTGCACCCTCTCTCGGAGTCAGAGTACATGAGGTACGTGAGCTCCGTCGAGGTGGTGGTGCGATCATTCGTACTCCTTCAGTTGGAGAAGGTGGTAGCATCAAAAAGATTCGCTGAAGTTGGACTGAATGTGGCACGGAATGCGTCCGAGAAGCCGAAGGTCGTCGTCTATGACGTCGACACAGCTATCGGCCCAGAGGAATTTATGAAGGAGCTCCATGAAAATAACTTCGATAGCGAAATGACTGTCCCAGTTTAAGAAGTCCGTGCACCTGGTGACCACAGTAAATGTGACGCTAGAGGTAGACGACCGGGCGATGGCGAAGCTTGATGTAGGTCGTGTTTACATCAAGTGGTTTTCATTTCGATGCCGATAACAGGTCCGCACATACGCCTGCCACAGATGCGTGGGTTTCGACCACAAGGTCAGCGAATGCCGGCAGAAGGACAATGTTTGCCGCCAGTGCGGGCAACAAGGCCACACCGCGGCAAAGTGCCAAAACCCGGTGAACTGCCGGAACTGCCGTCACAGAGGGCAACCCTCGGGGCATTACATGCTCTCGAGCGTTTGCCCGATATACGGGGCGTTGCTGGCGAGGGTGCAAGCTAGACATTAATGTTTAGCTTCATCCAAGCGAACTGTGGCCGAGGCCGAGCTGCGACCATCGAGCTCGGAGTCCGACTCAGGAGGTGTGTGTGTTCGATAATCACAGAGCTACTAGCGATATCGACGTGACAATCGTCAATGAGGCAGCATCTATGTGGGCCACATATGAGTGGAGAGTGGACGAGTGGGAATTGAGTGACCACAACATCATTACTGTTGTGGCCGAACCAACTACCGCGCGCGCAGTTGAGAGCATAGCTCCTGTGCCGTCCTGGAACTTCTCCAATGCACGTTGGCGATTGTTCAAGGAGGAAATGGTGAGTAGAGCAGCCGAACTTCCGGAAAACTTTTCAGAGTCGCCGTTGGACCAGCAAGTTTCGACCCTGCGCAGTATAGTACATAATGTATGTGATATTGCGTTGGGAAGAAAGTCGATTCGATCGCCCAACAGGAGAGCACGTTGGTGGACTGCCGACCTCTGCGATGCAAGGCGCGAAGTCCGGAGACTTCGTCGCCTACTCCAAGATGGAAGGCGTCGTGATGACGGTGCCGCTATAGAGCGTGTAGTGGTCGAGCTGAGGCGGTCCTCAGCCAACTACAAGAAGCTCATTGGGAGGGCGAAAATGGATGACTGACTTCGTGGGAGATCATGCCGACGACCCATGGGGGCGCGTCTACAAGATTTGCCGAGGCCGCAGAAAGTGCACGGAGATTGGGTGCCTCCGCGTGAATGGCGAGCTGATTGGGGTGACTGTGCACGAGTGCTCCTCCGCAATTTCTTCCAAGTTGCGGAGTCCGAGGCACCGACTGCCATCGCGGAGGAAGTCCCACCGGCCCTCGAAGTATTCGAGGTTGATGTATGTGTTGCCCGGTTGAAGAGCAGGCGCTCTCCCGGCTTGGACGGCATCAATGGCACTATCTGCAAGGCAGTCTGGCGCGCCATCCCCGAGCACCTAGCACTGTTGTTTTCCCGATGCATCCGATTAGGATACTTTCCCGCCGAGTGGAAGTGCCCACGAGTTGTCTCGCTGCTCAAAGGGCCAGATAAGAACAAGTGCGAGCCCTCCTCATATAGAGGAATATGCTTGCTACCAGTCTTTGGTAAGGTGCTCGAGGCCATCATGGTGAATCGTGTTAGAGAAGTTCTTCCGGAAGGCTGCAGATGGCAGTTTGAATTTCGCCAAGGACGATGTGTGGAGGATGCTTGAAGGCACGTGAAGAGCAGTGTTGGTGCCAGCCCGGCGCAATAAGCCTCTGCACATTCGTGGACTTCATAGGAGCATTCGACAACGTCGAATGGAGTGCTGCACTCCGCTGACTAGCCGACTTGGGATGCAGGGAAATGGGCTTGTGGCAGAGCTTTTTCTCCGGCCGAAGAGCAGTGATCCGAAGCAGTTCCGGTACAGTGGATGTACCGGTAACTAGAGGCTGCCCACAGGGGTCAATCAGCGGCCCATTTATCTGGGACATACTGATGGATGCACTGCTTTAGCGTCTCCAGCCGTATTGCCAGCTGAGTGCATACGCGGATGACTTGCTGCTTCTCGTCGAGGGAAATTCCCGAGCTATGCTAGAGGAAAAAGGAGCACAACTGATGTCCATCGTAGAAGCGTGCGGAGCGGAAGTTGGCGTTGCCGTCTCGACCAGCAAGACGGTAATAATGCTGCTGAAAGGTGCCTTGAGACGTGCGCCTACGGTGAGGTTTGCTGGAGCGAACCTTCCGTATGTGCGTAGCTGTCGGTACCTTAGCATCACGGTCAGTGAAGGAATGAAATTCCTCACGCACATAGCTTCGCTTCGCCAGCGGATGACCGGAGTCGTTGGAGCATTGGCGCGTGTGCTTCCAGCCGACTGGGGCTTCAGTCCTCGAGCCAGGCGGACCATATATGACGGACTCATGGCACCTTGTGTGCTGTTTGGTGCCCCGGTATGGTATGACTCCGCCGAACAAGTAGCCGCCCGGAGACGACTAGCCTCCTGCCAGAGGCTAGTCCTGCTTGGATGGTGGAGCTCCCCCACTTTACTTGGCTTCTAAGTTATTAGCGGTCAAATACAAGCTAAAGCGTGGATACCCGCTGGAGGAGAACGACTGGCTTTACGACGAGGACATTACGTGTCTAAGCTGGAAGCAGAGGAAGACTCGCCTAGAAGAGTGCTTACTGCAGAGTTGGCAGAACAGATGGGATGACGACAGCGAACCAGGACGGGTGACGCATAAATTCATCCCATACGTCACTCTCGCCTATCGGGATCCAAGCTTTGGATTCTCGATGAGGACGTCTTACCTGCTGACAGGTCACGGGTCGTTCAACGCATTTTTGCAAGGGAGAGCCCTCAGCGATACCACTGCTTGCGCTTGTGGAGATCCATATGAGGACTGGATGCACATATTGTGCGCTTGCCCCCTATATGCAGATTTGCGGAACCTCGATGGACTTGGAGTGCAGCGCCTTGGCGAAAACTGGACCTTCGAGAGAATCCTGAAAGATCAACAGAGGACTCAACGGCTGGCAGTGTTTGCGGACGAAGTGTTCCGGAGGAGGAGGGGTGTTTAGCCCAACAACTTCGCCGTGTGGTTAGCGGGCGAGAATACTTCCACAGTCCGCTATTGCTTTTCGTAAGAGGCGACTAATATAGCGACAGGTTCCTCTAACCATGCTTGTCGGAGCAAAAGGAGGAGTCCCACCGAGCCTCTCTTTCGGTACCACGGGTTGTGCAGCTATCCAAGACTGCACATTGAGGTAGGCCCCCTGGTGGGAGTATCGTGGTGGCTGTGGTTGGTACCCATATCGCGGGTAGAGCCTTCGTGTTCGACGTTTGAGTTACGGTGCTGGTTGCGCAAAACTCGGGTGCTGTGACCCAGAGATCAGTAGAGATTTTAGGTAGATCTCGCTCCTTAGCAAGGGGGAGTGCTTGCCCGGCAAGCAAGTACTCGAATTGCTACCGGGGTGGTCGCTATTTACAAAGCTATAGCTTCTAGTCCGGGACGCTTGTCTGGCGTATCCAGACGTATCCAGACACATGCTCAATTGTGGGTGTATAGGGTGTCGTGGTTGTAATCCCTTCAGTGTGGAACGCGCCACGTAAAACAAGTTCGGAGGGATCCGAAAAGTCGTCGTTGCCCTTGACTCGCTGGGGTCCAAGGTCCACAGCGCTACCGTTAGTTCACGGTGCGTCCTCTTTGTGCCCGCACCGTTACCGTTCGACCTCTTCGCCCTTGGCCAGCGGTGTCCAAGGTCCACCGCGGTACCGTTAACTCACGGTCTTTCCGCTTTGCCCTTCATCGCGGTTGTTGCTAGGCCGCTCCCCTACACGAGATTTGTGGGGAGTTTTAAGACTCCTCACATCTCCCCCTTCCTTCGGAAATTTTTAAAAACTGTTGGTCCCGGCGGTCCTCCGCCCCGGTGTCCCTTCGTATAGGCCGCTTCCCTGTTCCTTCCATCCGGTGCTGCTGTCGATTCTGCTCCATCTGTTCGACATTCAAATTCTCCCGCCTTCCACTCACCGCTCATCCCTGTTTCCGCCTGTGTACATCGCCGAACTCTTGTTATCGATATCAACGCGTCGTTGCCACTGTCGATATTCCGGCGTTGCCATTTCGTGCCGATCGCTACCTCCAGTGTGGCCGCATACGAGCATCCTATCGATCGAGAGTCGCTATCGGGGTGCTGCCATCCCAATTGTTTCCTCACGTGCTTCGGTGTAGCAGCTCAATGAAAGGTAAGTCTAACGTTTTCTTGCGTATCGCCTAATTAACAAATCCTCTCTCGCTTCCAGCTCCACCAACACATGCATGCCCCCTTCATGCTCCGGGCGGCTGCCCCTGGCCCCGCGCCCCCCGGAGGCCTGCTGTGCTGTCAACTGAGGCCCGCCTGCGTTCTGCGAGTGCCTTCCGGTCCCGCGCCTGCAGCAGCCCCGCGTCGTATGCCGGCCCGCGCGCCTGGCCCCGCGTCACTCCACTCGCGCGTTATCACGGCTGCTGCGGAAGATGCCCGCACCCATTTTTTGACTGTTACTGTGCCTGTGTTGTTTACAAAAAACCCAGACATACGGTTTACTATTGCCGTCTGGCGAACTGGAGACGCGGCTCGCTATGCCGCCACCGCCGCCGCCGTCGTCGAATCCCTTGAAGAATACGGCCGCCAATGCTTTCCAGATGCAGCAGGTTGCGCACACCGCTGCCCCGCGGACCACCAAGGTCCGCGAAACGTGGTCAGCGGTGGTGAAGTGCGACGGCCCTGCGCTATCGGGGAAAGCTATAGCGGAAAAGGTGCGAACGATGGTTGCACCCTCTCTCGGAGTCAGAGTACATGAGGTACGTGAGCTCCGTCGAGGTGGTGGTGCGATCATTCGTACTCCTTCAGTTGGAGAAGGTGGTAGCATCAAAAAGATTCGCTGAAGTTGGACTGAATGTGGCACGGAATGCGTCCGAGAAGCCGAAGGTCGTCGTCTATGACGTCGACACAGCTATCGGCCCAGAGGAATTTATGAAGGAGCTCCATGAAAATAACTTCGATAGCGAAATGACTGTCCCAGTTTAAGAAGTCCGTGCACCTGGTGACCACAGTAAATGTGACGCTAGAGGTAGACGACCGGGCGATGGCGAAGCTTGATGTAGGTCGTGTTTACATCAAGTGGTTTTCATTTCGATGCCGATAACAGGTCCGCACATACGCCTGCCACAGATGCGTGGGTTTCGACCACAAGGTCAGCGAATGCCGGCAGAAGGACAATGTTTGCCGCAAGTGCGGGCAACAAGGCCACACCGCGGCAAAGTGCCAAAACCCGGTGGACTGCCGGAACTGCCGTCACAGAGGGCAACCCTCGGGGCATTACATGCTCTCGAGCGTTTGCCCGATATACGGGGCGTTGCTGGCGAGGGTGCAAGATAGACATTAATGTTTAGCTTCATCCAAGCGAACTGTGGCCGAGGCCGAGCTGCGACCATCGAGCTCGGCGTCTGACTCAGGAGATCGGAGTTTATGTTCGCGCTGGTGCAGGAGCCGTATTCTCGGCGGGGACGGAATGGATGTGCTGCCTGAAGGAATGAGAATTTTCACCGACCGGCGAGGGAAGGCAGCCATCCTAGTGGATCATCACGAAGCCATCTGTATGCCAGTGGAGACCCTCACCACAGATTATGGCGTATGTCTGGTCGTTAAAGGGAGTTTTGGCTCAATCTTCCTTTGCGCCGCATACTGCCAGTTCGATGCACCTCTGGAACCGTACCTCCGGTACATGGATGCGGTCCTGCTGCGGCCAGCAGAACCCCCGCAATCCTGGGCCTCGACGCGAATGCAGTGTCCCCATGTGGCTTAGCAAACTCTCTCGTCATGCCGAGGGACAAGCTAACTACAGACGGGGTGAGCTGCTGTCAGAGTGGATGCTGGAGGCAAGAGTCGCCGCACTAAACCAGTCAACAGAGGTGTGTGTGTTCGATAATCACAGAGCTACTAGCGATATCGACGTGACAATCGTCAATGAGGCAGCATCTATGTGGGCCACATATGAGTGGAGAGTGGACGAGTGGGAATTGCGCCGCATACTGCCAGTTCGATGCACCTCTGGAACCGTACTCCGGTACATGGATGCGGTCCTGCTGCGGGCCAGCAGAACCCCCGCAATCCTGGGCCTCGACGCGAATGCAGTGTCCCCCATGTGGCTTAGCAAACTCTCTCGTCATGCCGAGGGACAAGCTAACTACAGACGGGGTGAGCTGCTGTCAGAGTGGATGCTGGAGGCAAGAGTCGCCGCACTAAACCAGTCAACAGAGGTGTGTGTGTTCGATAATCACAGAGCTACTAGCGATATCGACGTGACAATCGTCAATGAGGCAGCATCTATGTGGGCCACATATGAGTGGAGAGTGGACGAGTGGGAATTGAGTGACCACAACATCATTACTGTTGTGGCCGAACCAACTACCGCGCGCGCAGTTGAGAGCATAGCTCCTGTGCCGTCCTGGAACTTCTCCAATGCACGTTGGCGATTGTTCAAGGAGGAAATGGTGAGTAGAGCAGCCGAACTTCCGGAAAACTTTTCAGAGTCGCCGTTGGACCAGCAAGTTTCGACCCTGCGCAGTATAGTACATAATGTATGTGATATTGCGTTGGGAAGAAAGTCGATTCGATCGCCCAACAGGAGAGCACGTTGGTGGACTGCCGACCTCTGCGATGCAAGGCGCGAAGTCCGGAGACTTCGTCGCCTACTCCAAGATGGAAGGCGTCGTGATGACGGTGCCGCTATAGAGCGTGTAGTGGTCGAGCTGAGGCGGTCCTCAGCCAACTACAAGAAGCTCATTGGGAGGGCGAAAATGGATGACTGACTTCGTGGGAGATCATGCCGACGACCCATGGGGGCGCGTCTACAAGATTTGCCGAGGCCGCAGAAAGTGCACGGAGATTGGGTGCCTCCGCGTGAATGGCGAGCTGATCACTGATTGGGGTGACTGTGCACGAGTGCTCCTCCGCAATTTCTTCCAAGTTGCGGAGTCCGAGGCACCGACTGCCATCGCGGAGGAAGTCCCACCGGCCCTCGAAGTATTCGAGGTTGATGTATGTGTTGCCCGGTTGAAGAGCAGGCGCTCTCCCGGCTTGGACGGCATCAATGGCACTATCTGCAAGGCAGTCTGGCGCGCCATCCCCGAGCACCTAGCACTGTTGTTTTCCCGATGCATCCGATTAGGATACTTTCCCGCCGAGTGGAAGTGCCCACGAGTTGTCTCGCTGCTCAAAGGGCCAGATAAGAACAAGTGCGAGCCCTCCTCATATAGAGGAATATGCTTGCTACCAGTCTTTGGTAAGGTGCTCGAGGCCATCATGGTGAATCGTGTTAGAGAAGTTCTTCCGGAAGGCTGCAGATGGCAGTTTGAATTTCGCCAAGGACGATGTGTGGAGGATGCTTGAAGGCACGTGAAGAGCAGTGTTGGTGCCAGCCCGGCGCAATAAGCCTCTGCACATTCGTGGACTTCATAGGAGCATTCGACAACGTCGAATGGAGTGCTGCACTCCGCTGACTAGCCGACTTGGGATGCAGGGAAATGGGCTTGTGGCAGAGCTTTTTCTCCGGCCGAAGAGCAGTGATCCGAAGCAGTTCCGGTACAGTGGATGTACCGGTAACTAGAGGCTGCCCACAGGGGTCAATCAGCGGCCCATTTATCTGGGACATACTGATGGATGCACTGCTTTAGCGTCTCCAGCCGTATTGCCAGCTGAGTGCATACGCGGATGACTTGCTGCTTCTCGTCGAGGGAAATTCCCGAGCTATGCTAGAGGAAAAAGGAGCACAACTGATGTCCATCGTAGAAGCGTGCGGAGCGGAAGTTGGCGTTGCCGTCTCGACCAGCAAGACGGTAATAATGCTGCTGAAAGGTGCCTTGAGACGTGCGCCTACGGTGAGGTTTGCTGGAGCGAACCTTCCGTATGTGCGTAGCTGTCGGTACCTTAGCATCACGGTCAGTGAAGGAATGAAATTCCTCACGCACATAGCTTCGCTTCGCCAGCGGATGACCGGAGTCGTTGGAGCATTGGCGCGTGTGCTTCGAGCCGACTGGGGCTTCAGTCCTCGAGCCAGGCGGACCATATATGACGGACTCATGGCACCTTGTGTGCTGTTTGGTGCCCCGGTATGGTATGACTCCGCCGAACAAGTAGCCGCCCGGAGACGACTAGCCTCCTGCCAGAGGCTAGTCCTGCTTGGATGGTGGAGCTCCCCCACTTGACTTGGCTTCTAAGTTATTAGCGGTCAAATACAAGCTAAAGCGTGGATACCCGCTGGAGGAGAACGACTGGCTTTACGACGAGGACATTACGTGTCTAAGCTGGAAGCAGAGGAAGACTCGCCTAGAAGAGTGCTTACTGCAGAGTTGGCAGAACAGATGGGATGACGACAGCGAACCAGGACGGGTGACGCATAAATTCATCCCATACGTCACTCTCGCCTATCGGGATCCAAGCTTTGGATTCTCGATGAGGACGTCTTACCTGCTGACAGGTCACGGGTCGTTCAACGCATTTTTGCAAGGGAGAGCCCTCAGCGATACCACTGCTTGCGCTTGTGGAGATCCATATGAGGACTGGATGCACATATTGTGCGCTTGCCCCCTATATGCAGATTTGCGGAACCTCGATGGACTTGGAGTGCAGCGCCTTGGCGAAAACTGGACCTTCGAGAGAATCCTGAAAGATCAACAGAGGACTCAACGGCTGGCAGTGTTTGCGGACGAAGTGTTCCGGAGGAGGAGGGGTGTTTAGCCCAACAACTTCGCCGTGTGGTTAGCGGGCGAGAATACTTCCACAGTCCGCTATTGCTTTTCGTAAGAGGCGACTAATATAGCGACAGGTTCCTCTAACCATGCTTGTCGGAGCAAAAGGAGGAGTCCCACCGAGCCTCTCTTTCGGTACCACGGGTTGTGCAGCTATCCAAGACTGCACATTGAGGTAGGCCCCCTGGTGGGAGTATCGTGGTGGCTGTGGTTGGTACCCATATCGCGGGTAGAGCCTTCGTGTTCGACGTTTGAGTTACGGTGCTGGTTGCGCAAAACTCGGGTGCTGTGACCCAGAGATCAGTAGAGATTTTAGGTAGATCTCGCTCCTTAGCAAGGGGAGTGCTTGCCCGGCAAGCAAGTACTCGAATTGCTACCGGGGTGGTCGCTATTTACAAAGCTATAGCTTCTAGTCCGGGACGCTTGTCTGGCGTATCCAGACACATGCACCGTATGCTCAATTGTGGGTGTATAGGGTGTCGTGGTTGTAATCCCTTCAGTGTGGAACGCGCCACGTAAAACAAGTTCGGAGGGATCCGAAAAGTCGTCGTTGCCCTTGACTCGCTGGGGTCCAAGGTCCACAGCGCTACCGTTAGTTCACGGTGCGTCCTCTTTGTGCCCGCACCGTTACCGTTCGACCTCTTCGCCCTTGGCCAGCGGGTCCAAGGTCCACCGCGGTACCGTTAACTCACGGTCTTTCCGCTTTGCCCTTCATCGCGGTTGTTGCTAGGCCGCTCCCCTACACGAGATTTGTGGGGAGTTTTAAGACTCCTCACATCTCCCCCTTCCTTCGGAAATTGTTAAAAACTGTTGGTCCCGGCGGTCCTCCGCCCCGGTGTCCCTTCGTATAGGCCGCTTCCCTGTTCCTTCCATCCGGTGCTGCTGTCGATTCTGCTCCATCTGTTCGACATTCAAATTCTCCCGCCTTCCACTCACCGCTCATCCCTGTTTCCGCCTGTGTACATCGCCGAACTCTTGTTATCGATATCAACGCGTCGTTGCCACTGTCGATATTCCGGCGTTGCCATTTCGTGCCGATCGCTACCTCCAGTGTGGCCGCATACGAGCATCCTATCGATCGAGAGTCGCTATCGGGGTGCTGCCATCCCAATTGTTTCCTCACGTGCTTCGGTGTAGCAGCTCAATGAAAGGTAAGTCTAACGTTTTCTTGCGTATCGCCTAATTAACAAATCCTCTCTCGCTTCCAGCTCCACCAACACATGCATGCCCCCTTCATGCTCCGGGCGGCTGCCCCTGGCCCCGCGCCCCCCGGAGGCCTGCTGTGCTGTCAACTGAGGCCCGCCTGCGTTCTGCGAGTGCCTTCCGGCAGCAGCCCCGCGTCGTATGCCGGCCCGCGCGCCTGGCCCCGCGTCACTCCACTCGCGCGTTATCACGGCTGCTGCGGAAGATGCCCGCACCCATTTTTTGACTGTTACTGTGCCTGTGTTGTTTACAAAAAACCCAGACATACGGTTTACTATTGCCGTCTGGCGAACTGGAGACGCGGCTCGCTATGCCGCCACCGCCGCCGCCGTCGTCGAATCCCTTGAAGAATACGGCCGCCAATGCTTTCCAGATGCAGCAGGTTGCGCACACCGCTGCCCCGCGGGCCACCAAGGTCCGCGAAACGTGGTCAGCGGTGGTGAAGTGCGACGGCCCTGCGCTATCGGGGAAAGCTATAGCGGAAAAGGTGCGAACGATGGTTGCACCCTCTCTCGGAGTCAGAGTACATGAGGTACGTGAGCTCCGTCGAGGTGGTGGTGCGATCATTCGTACTCCTTCAGTTGGAGAAGGTGGTAGCATCAAAAAGATTCGCTGAAGTTGGACTGAATGTGGCACGGAATGCGTCCGAGAAGCCGAAGGTCGTCGTCTATGACGTCGACACAGCTATCGGCCCAGAGGAATTTATGAAGGAGCTCCATGAAAATAACTTCGATAGCGAAATGACTGTCCCAGTTTAAGAAGTCCGTGCACCTGGTGACCAAGGCGTGGTCGGTAACTGACGGCGCCACAGTAAATGTGAAGCTAGAGGTAGACGACCGGGCGATGGCGAAGCTTGATGTAGGTCGTGTTTACATCAAGTGGTTTTCATTTCGATGCCGATAACAGGTCCGCACATACGCCTGCCACAGATGCGTGGGTTTCGACCACAAGGTCAGCGAATGCCGGCAGAAGGACAATGTTTGCCGCAAGTGCGGGCAACAAGGCCACACCGCGGCAAAGTGCCAAAACCCGGTGGACTGCCGGAACTGCCGTCACAGAGGGCAACCCTCGGGGCATTACATGCTCTCGAGCGTTTGCCCGATATACGGGGCGTTGCTGGCGAGGGTGCAAGCTAGACATTAATGTTTAGCTTCATCCAAGCGAACTGTGGCCGAGGCCGAGCTGCGACCATCGAGCTCGGAGTCCGACTCAGGAGATCGGAGTTTATGTTCGCGCTAGTGCAGGAGCCGTATCTCGGCGGGGACGGAATGGATGTGCTGCCTGAAGGAATGAGAATTTTCACCGACCGGCGAGGGAAGGCAGCCATCCTAGTGGATCATCACGAAGCCATCTGTATGCCAGTGGAGACCCTCACCACAGATTATGGCGTATGTCTGGTCGTTAAAGGGAGTTTTGGCTCAATCCTTTGCGCCGCATACTGCCAGTTCGATGCACCTCTGGAACCGTACCTCCGGTACATGGATGCGGTCCTGCTGCAGGCCAGCAGAACCCCCGCAATCCTGGGCCTCGACGCGAATGCAGTGTCCCCCATGTGGCTTAGCAAACTCTCTCGTCATGCCGAGGGGCAAGCTAACTACAGACGGGGTGAGCTGCTGTCAGAGTGGATGCTGGAGGCAAGAGTCGCCGCCCTAAACCAGTCAACAGAGGTGTGTGTGTTCGATAATCACAGAGCTACTAGCGATATCGACGTGACAATCGTCAATGAGGCAGCATCTATGTGGGCCACATATGAGTGGAGAGTGGACGAGTGGGAATTGAGTGACCACAACATCATTACTGTTGTGGCCGAACCAACTACCGCGCGCGCAGTTGAGAGCATAGCTCCTGTGCCGTCCTGGAACTTCTCCAATGCACGTTGGCGATTGTTCAAGGAGGAAATGGTGAGTAGAGCAGCCGAACTTCCGGAAAACTTTTCAGAGTCGCCGTTGGACCAGCAAGTTTCGACCCTGCGCAGTATAGTACATAATGTATGTGATATTGCGTTGGGAAGAAAGTCGATTCGATCGCCCAACAGGAGAGCACGTTGGTGGACTGCCGACCTCTGCGATGCAAGGCGCGAAGTCCGGAGACTTCGTCGCCTACTCCAAGATGGAAGGCGTCGTGATGACGGTGCCGCTATAGAGCGTGTAGTGGTCGAGCTGAGGCGGTCCTCAGCCAACTACAAGAAGCTCATTGGGAGGGCGAAAATGGATGACTGACTTCGTGGGAGATCATGCCGACGACCCATGGGGGCGCGTCTACAAGATTTGCCGAGGCCGCAGAAAGTGCACGGAGATTGGGTGCCTCCGCGTGAATGGCGAGCTGATCACTGATTGGGGTGACTGTGCACGAGTGCTCCTCCGCAATTTCTTCCAAGTTGCGGAGTCCGAGGCACCGACTGCCATCGCGGAGGAAGTCCCACCGGCCCTCGAAGTATTCGAGGTTGATGTATGTGTTGCCCGGTTGAAGAGCAGGCGCTCTCCCGGCTTGGACGGCATCAATGGCACTATCTGCAAGGCAGTCTGGCGCGCCATCCCGAGCACCTAGCACTGTTGTTTTCCCGATGCATCCGATTAGGATACTTTCCCGCCGAGTGGAAGTGCCCACGAGTTGTCTCGCTGCTCAAAGGGCCAGATAAGAACAAGTGCGAGCCCTCCTCATATAGAGGAATATGCTTGCTACCAGTCTTTGGTAAGGTGCTCGAGGCCATCATGGTGAATCGTGTTAGAGAAGTTCTTCCGGAAGGCTGCAGATGGCAGTTTGAATTTCGCCAAGGACGATGTGTGGAGGATGCTTAAGGCACGTGAAGAGCAGTGTTGGTGCCAGCCCGGCGCAATAAGCCTCTGCACATTCGTGGACTTCATAGGAGCATTCGACAACGTCGAATGGAGTGCTGCACTCCGCTGACTAGCCGACTTGGGATGCAGGGAAATGGGCTTGTGGCAGAGCTTTTTCTCCGGCCGAAGAGCAGTGATCCGAAGCAGTTCCGGTACAGTGGATGTACCGGTAACTAGAGGCTGCCCACAGGGGTCAATCAGCGGCCCATTTATCTGGGACATACTGATGGATGCACTGCTTTAGCGTCTCCAGCCGTATTGCCAGCTGAGTGCATACGCGGATGACTTGCTGCTTCTCGTCGAGGGAAATTCCCGAGCTATGCTAGAGGAAAAAGGAGCACAACTGATGTCCATCGTAGAAGCGTGCGGAGCGGAAGTTGGCGTTGCCGTCTCGACCAGCAAGACGGTAATAATGCTGCTGAAAGGTGCCTTGAGACGTGCGCCTACGGTGAGGTTTGCTGGAGCGAACCTTCCGTATGTGCGTAGCTGTCGGTACCTTAGCATCACGGTCAGTGAAGGAATGAAATTCCTCACGCACATAGCTTCGCTTCGCCAGCGGATGACCGGAGTCGTTGGAGCATTGGCGCGTGTGCTTCGAGCCGACTGGGGCTTCAGTCCTCGAGCCAGGCGGACCATATATGACGGACTCATGGCACCTTGTGTGCTGTTTGGTGCCCCGGTATGGTATGACTCCGCCGAACAAGTAGCCGCCCGGAGACGACTAGCCTCCTGCCAGAGGCTAGTCCTGCTTGGATGGTGGAGCTCCCCCACTTGACTTGGCTTCTAAGTTATTAGCGGTCAAATACAAGCTAAAGCGTGGATACCCGCTGGAGGAGAACGACTGGCTTTACGACGAGGACATTACGTGTCTAAGCTGGAAGCAGAGGAAGACTCGCCTAGAAGAGTGCTTACTGCAGAGTTGGCAGAACAGATGGGATGACGACAGCGAACCAGGACGGGTGACGCATAAATTCATCCCATACGTCACTCTCGCCTATCGGGATCCAAGCTTTGGATTCTCGATGAGGACGTCTTACCTGCTGACAGGTCACGGGTCGTTCAACGCATTTTTGCAAGGGAGAGCCCTCAGCGATACCACTGCTTGCGCTTGTGGAGATCCATATGAGGACTGGATGCACATATTGTGCGCTTGCCCCTATATGCAGATTTGCGGAACCTCGA
>NW_022611208.1:0-27876 GCF_004382195.2 Drosophila sechellia
AGTGACGCGCATGAATGGATTAACGAGATTCCTACTGTCCCTATCTACTATCAGCGAAACCCACAGCCAAGGAACGGGCTTGGAATAATAGCGGGGAAAGAAGACCCTTTTGAGCTTGACTCTAATCTGGCAGTTAAGAGCGAAACCACAGCCAAGGAACGGGCTTGGAATAATTAGCGGGGAAGAAGACCCTTTTGAGCTTGACTCTAATCTGGCAGTGTAAGGAGACATAAGAGGTGTAGAATAAGTGGGAGATATTAGACCTCGGTTTGGTACGTCAATGAAATACCACTACTCTTATTGTTTCCTTACTTACTTGATTAAATGGAACGTGTATCATTTCCTAGCCATTATACGGATATATTTATTATATCTTATGGTATTGGGTTTTGATGCAAGCTTCTTGATCAAAGTATCACGAGTTTGTTATATAATCGCAAACAAATTCTTTAATAAAACGATGCATTTATGTATTTTTGATTTGAAAATTTGGTATAACTCCAATTACTCAGGTATGATCCAATTCAAGGACATTGCCAGGTAGGAGTTTGACTGGGCGGTACATCTCTCAAATAATAACGGAGGTGTCCCAAGGCCAGCTCAGTGCGGACAGAAACCACACATAGAGCAAAAGGGCAAATGCTGACTTGATCTCGGTGTTCAGTACACACAGGGACAGCAAAAGCTCGGCCTATCGATCCTTTTGGTTTAAAGAGTTTTTAACAAGAGGTGTCAGAAAAGTTACCATAGGGATAACTGGCTTGTGGCGGCCAAGCGTTCATAGCGACGTCGCTTTTGATCCTTCGATGTCGGCTCTTCCTATCATTGTGAAGCAAAATTCACCAAGCGTTGGATTGTCACCCATGCAGGGAACGTGAGCTGGGTTTAGACCGTCGTGAGACAGGTTAGTTTTACCCTACTAATGACAAACGTTGTTGCGACAGCATTCCTGCGTAGTACGAGAGGAACCGCAGGTACGGACCAATGGCACAATACTTGTTCGAGCGAAACGTGGTATGACGCTACGTCCGTTGGATTATGCCTGAACGCCTCTAAGGTCGTATCCGTGCTGGACTGCAATATAAATAAGGGGCAAATTTGCATTGTATGGCTTCTAAACCATTTAAAGTTTATAATTTATTTTATAAACGACAATGGATGTGATGCCAATGTAATTTGTAACATAGTAAATTAGGAGGATCTTCGATCACCTGATGCCGCGCTAGTTACATATAAAAGCATTATTTAATACAATGACAAAGCCTAGAATCAATTGTAAACGACTTTTGTAACAGCAAGGTGTTGTAAGTGGTTGAGCAGCTGCCATACTGCGATCCACTGAAGCTTATCCTTTGCTTGATGATTCGATAAATAAATGATTTTTTCCTGTAGCCAAACACCTCGTCATCAATTTAGTGACGCATATGATATTGTCCCTATCATATAATTAATATAAAGACTTTAATGGATTGTGTCAAGTTGCCAAAACACCTCGTCATCAATTAGTGACGCATATGATATTGTCCCTATCATATAATTAATATAAAGACTTTAATGAATTGTGTCAAGTTGCCAAACACCTCGTCATCAATTAGTGACGCATATGATATTGTCCCTATCATATAATTTTTGATATAAAGACTTTAAAGAATTGTATCAAGTTGCCAAACACCTCGTCATCAATTTAGTGACGCATATGATATTGTCCCTATCATATAATTAATATACAGACTTTAATGAATTGTGTCAAGTTGCCAAACACCTCGTCATCAATTTAGTGACGCATATGATATTGTCCTTATCATATAATTTTTGATATAAAGACTTTAAAGAATTGAATCAAGTTGCCAAACACCTCGTCATCAATTTAGTGACGCATATGATATTGTCCTATCATATAATTAATATAAAGACTTTAATGGATTGTGTCAAGTTGCCAAACACCTCGTCATCAATTTAGTGACGCATATGATATTGTCCCTATCATATAATTAATATAAAGACTTTAATGAATTGTGTCAAGTTGCCAAACACCTCGTCATCAATTTAGTGACGCATATGATATTGTCCTTATCATATAATTTTTGATATAAAGACTTTAAAGAATTGTATCAAGTTGCCAAACACCTCGTCATCAATTTAGTGACGCATATGATATTGTCCCTATCATATAATTAATATAAAGACTTTAATGGATTGTGTCAAGTTGCCAAACACCTCGTCATCAATTTAGTGACGCATATGATATTGTCCTTATCATATAATTTTTGATATAAAGACTTTAAAGAATTGTATCAAGTTGCCAAACACCTCGTCATCAATTTAGTGACGCATATGATATTGTCCCTATCATATAATTAATATACAGACTTTAATGAATTGTGTCAAGTTGCCAAACACCTCGTCATCAATTTAGTGACGCATATGATATTGTCCCTATCATATAATTTTTGATATATAGACTTTAAAGAATTGTATCAAGTTGCCAAACACCTCGTCATCAATTTAGTGACGCATATGATATTGTCCCTATCATATAATTAATATAAAGACTTTAATGGATTGTGTCAAGTTGCCAAACACCTCGTCATCAATTTAGTGACGCATATGATATTGTCCTTATTATATAATTTTTGATATAAAGACTTTAAAGAATTGTATCAAGTTGCCAAACACCTCGTCATCAATTTAGTGACGCATATGATATTGTCCCTATCATATAATTAATATACAGACTCTAATGAATTGTGTCAAGTTGCCAAACACCTCGTCATCAATTTAGTGACGCATATGATATTGTCCCTATCATATAATTTTTGATATAAAGACTTTAAAGAATTGTATCAAGTTGCCAAACACCTCGTCATCAATTTAGTGACGCATATGATATTGTCCCTTTCATATAATTAATATAAAGACTTTAATGGATTGTGTCAAGTTGCCAAACACCTCGTCATCAACTACTATATTATGGTTGCGCCGACCTCTCATATTGTATTCTCTTATGTGTTCATAGGATTTTGACAATTATACGAGTAAATTAAATAATATACATATGAAAATGATTAATTATTATATGTATAAGGGAAAAAATGATGAAATATTCCCATATTATCTTAGTATTATAGAGGAAAGACCGTTGCCGACCTCTGATATTGTTCAAACTTATGTATTTATATGATTTTGGCAATTATATGAGTAAATTAAAAAATATACATATGAAAATGGTTAATTATTATATGTATATGGGAAAAAATGCTAAGATATTCCCATATTCTCTTAGTATTATAGAGAAAAGCCATTTAAGTGAGAGGTATAGTAGTGTAAACGACCGGAATTACGACAGAGGGTTCAAAAACTACTATAGGTAGGCAGTGGTTGCCGACCTCTCATATTGTTCAAAACTTATGTATTCATATGATTTTGCAATTGTATGAGTAAATTAAATAATATACATATGAAAATGATTAATTATTATATGTATAAGGGAAAAAATGCTGAAATATTCCCACATTCTCTTAGTATTATAGAGAAAATCCATTATAGTGAGAGGGTATAGTAGTGTAAACGACCGGAATTACGACAGAGGGTTCAAAAACTACTATAGGTAGGCAGTGGTTGCCGACCTCTCATATTGTTCAAAACTTATGTATTCATATGAATTTGGCAATTATATGAGTAAATTAAATAATATACATATGAAAATGATTAATTATTATATGTATAAGGGAAAAAAATGCTGAAATATTCCCACATTCTCTTAGTATTATAGAGAAAATCCATTATAGTGAGAGGGTATAGTAGTGTAAACGACCGGAATTACGACAGAGGGTTCAAAAACTACTATAGGTAGGCAGTGGTTGCCGACCTCTCATATTGTTCAAAACTTATGTATTCATATGATTTGGCAATTATATGATTAAATTAAATAATATACATATGAAAATGGTTAATTATTATATGTATATGGGAAAAAATGCAGAGATATTCCCATATTCTCTTAGTATTATAGAGAAAAGCCATTTAAGTGAGAGGTATAGTAGTGTAAACGACCGGAATTACGACAGAGGGTTCAAAAACTACTATAGGTAGCAGTGGTTGCCGACCTCTCATATTGTTCAAAACTTATGTATTCATATGATTTTGGCAATTGTATGAGTAAATTAAATAATATACATACGAAAATGATTAATTATTATATGTATATGGGAAAAAAATGCAGAGATATTCCCATATTCTCTTAGTATTATAGAGAAAAGCCATTTAAGTGAGAGGGTATAGTAGTGTAAACCACCGGAATTACGACAGAGGGTTCAAAAACTACTATAGGTAGCAGTGGTTGCCGACCTCTCATATTGTTCAAAACTTATGTATTCATATGATTTGGCAATTGTATGAGTAAATTAAATAATATACATATGAAAATGATTAATTATTATATGTATAAGGGAAAAAATGCTGAAATATTCCCACATTCTCTTAGTATTATAGAGAAAATCCATTATAGTGAGAGGGTATAGTAGTGTAAACGACCGGAATTACGACAGAGGGTTCAAAAACTACTATAGGTAGCAGTGGTTGCCGACCTCTCATATTGTTCAAAACTTATGTATTCATATGATTTTGGCAATTATATGATTAAATTAAATAATATACATATGAAAATGGTTAATTATTATATGTATATGGGAAAAAATGCTGAGATATTCCCATATTCTCTTAGTATTATAGAGAAAAGCCATTTAAGTGAGAGGGTATAGTAGTGTAAACGACCGGAATTACGACAGAGGGTTCAAAAACTACTATAGGTAGGCAGTGGTTGCCGACCTCTCATATTGTTCAAAACTTATGTATTCATATGATTTTGCAATTGTATGAGTAAATTAAATAATATACATATGAAAATGATTAATTATTATATGTATAAGGGAAAAAATGCTGAAATATTCCCACATTCTCTTAGTATTATAGAGAAAATCCATTATAGTGAGAGGTATAGTAGTGTAAACGACCGGAATTACGACAGAGGGTTCAAAAACTACTATAGGTAGGCAGTGGTTGCCGACCTCTCATATTGTTCAAAAACTTATGTATTCATATGATTTTGCAATTATATGATTAAATTAAATAATATACATATGAAAATGGTTAATTATTATATGTATATGGGAAAAAATGCTGAGATATTCCCATATTCTCTTAGTATTATAGAGAAAAGCCATTATAGTGAGAGGGTATAGTAGTGTAAACGACCGGAATTACGACAGAGGGTTCAAAAACTACTATAGGTAGGCAGTGGTTGCCGACCTCTCATATTGTTCAAAACTTATGTATTCATATGAATTTGGCAATTATATGAGTAAATTAAATAATAAACATATAAAAATTAATATTTATTATATGTATAAAAAAAAAATAATCATATTATATATGAATAATGGAAAAAAAAATGAAATGTTCCTATAATCTCTTAATATATAAGAGAATAGACCGTATGTTGGGTGGCAAACGGAATGAAAATACCCGCTTTGAGGACAGCGGTTCAAAAACTACTATAGGTAGCAGTGGTTGCCGACCTCCCGCATTATTCGAAATATTTATTTCGGATTATGTTTATATTGGTTACATAAAATAAAGTATATTATTATCCGTACAAATTTGTTTCTCAGTTCTATAGAACACGGGACTGGCTCCGCGGATAATAGGAATATACGCTTTTTAGATAATATCGTTGAAACAAAAGTCAAGTTTCTATTATATATAGAATAACAAATCGTTTCCATATATTATCGTTAATTTTGGAGGCAGGCAAATATTAATTTATTACCTGCCGTATAGTTGGATTATTATATCGTTACGGTATAATACAAATATGGATTCTTATGAAAGAAATATAAAATTATATATTAAATGTGGAAATATTATCATATGCGCTTGGTTTTATGTTATATATTACCAGAGAGATATATGAAAAGAGATAAATTTTAAATTTATCTTCAAAATGCAAATGATTTAACTTAATATTTATATTGGTTAAACAAAAATTGTACATGTGTGGATACAATAATTATGTATGTTGGAAATAAAATGATATTTTATAATGAAATATGTATATATAAAAAGATAAAATTATAGAAACATATATATTACAATAATTATATGAAATTCTTGTTATATTGGTAAAACAAGTATAAATTAAAAATGAAAATATGGATTACGAATGCTATATAAAAATGGCCGTAATCGAATAGATTTTTTACTTATATTTATATATTTAAAATTTTACCCAAAGGCGAAATATTGAATTTTATTCAATATAATAAAAATCATGGAATTATATAAAGTGAAAAATCTATATATCTATTATATTGCTTATTTCGATTCAAAAAATATGAATGGAATATGAAGGAAAAACATTATTCTGGTTGATCCTGCCAGTAGTTATATGCTTGTCTCAAAGATTAAGCCATGCATGTCTAAGTACACACGAATTAAAAGTGAAACCGCAAAAGGCTCATTATATCAGTTATGGTTCCTTAGATCGTTAACAGTTACTTGGATAACTGTGGTAATTCTAGAGCTAATACATGCAATTAAAACATGAACCTTATGGGACATGTGCTTTTATTAGGCTAAAACCAAGCGATCGCAAGATCGTTATATTGGTTGAACTCTAGATAACATGCAGATCGTATGGTCTTGTACCGACGACAGATCTTTCAAATGTCTGCCCTATCAACTTTTGATGGTAGTATCTAGGACTACCATGGTTGCAACGGGTAACGGGGAATCAGGGTTCGATTCCGGAGAGGGAGCCTGAGAAACGGCTACCACATCTAAGGAAGGCAGCAGGCGCGTAAATTACCCACTCCCAGCTCGGGGAGGTAGTGACGAAAAATAACAATACAGGACTCATATCCGAGGCCCTGTAATTGGAATGAGTACACTTTAAATCCTTTAACAAGGACCAATTGGAGGCAAGTCTGGTGCCAGCAGCCGCGGTAATTCCAGCTCCAATAGCGTATATTAAAGTTGTTGCGGTTAAAACGTTCGTAGTTGAACTTGTGCTTCATACGGGTAGTACAACTTACAATTGTGGTTAGTACTATACCTTTATGTATGTAAGCGTATTACCGGTGGAGTTCTTATATGTGATTAAATACTTGTATTTTTTCATATGTTCCTCCTATTTAAAAACCTGCACTAGTGCTCTTAAACGAGTGTTATTGTGGGCCGTACTATTACTTTGAACAAATTAGAGTGCTTAAAGCAGGCTTCAAATGCCTGAATATTCTGTGCATGGGATAATGAAATAAGACCTCTGTTCTGCTTTCATTGGTTTTCAGATCAAGAGGTAATGATTAATAGAAGCAGTTTGGGGCATTAGTATTACGACGCGAGAGGTGAAATTCTTGGACCGTCGTAAGACTAACTTAAGCGAAAGCATTTGCCAAAGATGTTTCATTAATCAAGAACGAAAGTTAGAGGTTCGAAGGCGATCAGATACCGCCCTAGTTCTAACCATAAACGATGCCAGCTAGCAATTGGGTGTAGCTACTTTTATGGCTCTCTCAGTCGCTTCCCGGGAAACCAAAGCTTTTGGGCTCCGGGGGAAGTATGGTTGCAAAGCTGAAACTTAAAGGAATTGACGGAAGGGCACCACCAGGAGTGGAGCCTGCGGCTTAATTTGACTCAACACGGGAAAACTTACCAGGTCCGAACATAAGTGTGTAAGACAGATTGATAGCTCTTTCTCGAATCTATGGGTGGTGGTGCATGGCCGTTCTTAGTTCGTGGAGTGATTTGTCTGGTTAATTCCGATAACGAACGAGACTCAAATATATTAAATAGATATCTTCAGGATTATGGTGCTGAAGCTTATGTAGCCTTCATTCATGGTGGCAGTAAAATGTTTATTGTGTTTGAATGTGTTTATGTAAGTGGAGCCGTACCTGTTGGTTTGTCCCATTATAAGGACACTAGCTTCTTAAATGGACAAATTGCGTCTAGCAATAATGAGATTGAGCAATAACAGGTCTGTGATGCCCTTAGATGTCCTGGGCTGCACGCGCGCTACAATGAAAGTATCAACGTGTATTTCCTAGACCGAGAGGTCCGGGTAAACCGCTGAACCACTTTCATGCTTGGGATTGTGAACTGAAACTGTTCACATGAACTTGGAATTCCCAGTAAGTGTGAGTCATTAACTCGCATTGATTACGTCCCTGCCCTTTGTACACACCGCCCGTCGCTACTACCGATTGAATTATTTAGTGAGGTCTCCGGACGTGATCACTGTGACGCCTTGCGTGTTACGGTTGTTTCGCAAAAGTTGACCGAACTTGATTATTTAGAGGAAGTAAAAGTCGTAACAAGGTTTCCGTAGGTGAACCTGCGGAAGGATCATTATTGTATAATATCCTTATCGTTAATAAATATTTGTTATAATACAAATAAATACAATTTACCAAAATAAAAATATTACAAAATGATTCCACGGAATCAAAAGTTAAAGTCAAAATAAAATGAAGATGGCTTTTATTTTATATGTGGGGCTTGGCAACCTCATAAAAAGACTTTAACATTATTAATGTTGCTGTGCGTATTTGTGGCAGTACTTACTACAACAACGGCGTTTCCTATAAAAACAAATTCTCGAAAATGGAAATCGAAGAAACTAAACTAAATTCGAAAGTAGAAGTCGAATTAAAATAAAAATAATTTTGAATGTGTGGTAATCAAAATAAGTGTGTGTGTATATGGACCATAATATACACGCGTTGCGAATATGTATTGTTCATCTATGTTATGAGCATACGTTGGCTAATGCAACAACCTAAAATATACAATGTTTGTACCTGTCATCCATCAGGTTAATGTTTTATATAAATTTTGCAGTATGTGTCACCCAAAATAGCAAACCATAACCAGATTATTATGATACATAATGCTTATATGAAACTAAGACATTTCGCAACATTTATTTTAGGTATAAAAATAAATTTATTGAAGGAATTGATATATGCCAGTAAAATGGTGTATTTTTAATTTCTTTCAATAAAAACAATATTGACATTATATAAAATTGAATTATAAAACTCTAAGCGGTGGATCACTCGGCTCATGGGTCGATGAAGAACGCAGCAAACTGTGCGTCATCGTGTGAACTGCAGGACACATGAACATCGACATTTTGAACGCATATCGCAGTCCATGCTGTTATGTACTTTAATTAATTTTATAGTGCTGCTTGGACTACATATGGTTGAGGTTGTAAGACTATGCTAATTAAGTTGTTTATAAATTTTTTATAAGCATATGGTATATTATTGGATTAAATAATGATTTTATTCATAATATTAAAAAAGAAATGAAAAACATTATCTCACATTTGAATGTGAAAAACGAAGAGAAATATTTTCTTTTTCAATCAAATAATACTGAGAAATGTCTAGCATAAAAAATTGAAATATTTTTCATCTAGAATTGTCTCTTATTAATGATTCGGAAAAAGAAAAATCTTGGTTTTGTTATTATTCTTCGTTGGTTCGTTAAATGGATAAAAATGACTTTGCTTACAAGAACTATTGGAACTATTTATAACGAATTTAATTGATTGTTTTATCATTTATATATAAAGAATTTATGGCAAAATATAGTTATATATACAACCTCAACTCATATGGGACTACCCCCTGAATTTAAGCATATTAATTAGGGGAGGAAAAGAAACTAACAAGGATTTTCTTAGTAGCGGCGAGCGAAAAGAAAACAGTTCAGCACTAAGTCACTTTGTCTATATGGCAAATGTGAGATGCAGTGTATGGAGCGTCAATATTCTAGTATGAGAAATTAATGATTTAAGTCCTTCTTAAATGAGGCCATTTACCCATAGAGGGTGCCAGGCCCGTATAACGTTAATGATTGCTAGATGATGTTTCCAAAGAGTCGTGTTGCTTGATAGTGCAGCACTAAGTGGGTGGTAAACTCCATCTAAAACTAAATATAACCATGAGACCGATAGTAAACAAGTACCGTGAGGGAAAGTTGAAAAGAACTCTGAATAGAGAGTTAAACAGTACGTGAAACTGCTTAGAGGTTAAGCCCGATGAACCTGAATATCCGTTATGGAAAATTCATCATTAAAATGTAATATTTAAATAATATTATTAAGAATAATGTGCATTTTTTCCATATAAGGACATTGTAATCTATTAGCATATCCCAAATTTATCATAAAATATAACTTATAGTTTATTCCAATTAAATTGCTTGCATTTTAACACAGAATAAATGTTATTAATTTGATAAAGTGCTGATAGATTTATATTATTACAGAGCGTTAATTTTTCGGAATTATATAATGGCATAATTATCATTGATTTTTGTGTTTATTATATGCTCTTGTATGATTAACAATGCGAAAGATTCAGGATACCTTCGGGACCCGTCTTGAAACACGGACCAAGGAGTCTAACATATGTGCAAGTTATTGGGATGTAAACCTAATAGCGTAATTAACTTGACTAATAATGGGATTAGTTTTTTAGCTATTTATAGCTAATTAACACAATCCGGGGCGTTCTATATAGTTATGTATAATGTATATTTATATTATTTATGCCTCTAACTGGAACGTACCTTGAGCATATATGCTGTGACCCGAAAGATGGTGAACTATACTTGATCAGGTTGAAGTCAGGGGAAACCCTGATGGAAGACCGAAACAGTTCTGACGTGCAAATCGATTGTCAGAATTGAGTATAGGGGCGAAAGACCAATCGAACCATCTAGTAGCTGGTTCCTTCCGAAGTTTCCCTCAGGATAGCTGGTGCATTTTAATATTATATAAAATAATCTTATCTGGTAAAGCGAATGATTAGAGGCCTTAGGGTCGAAACGATCTTAACCTATTCTCAAACTTTAAATGGGTAAGAACCTTAACTTTCTTGATATGAAGTTCAAGGTTATGATATAATGTGCCCAGTGGGCCACTTTTGGTAAGCAGAACTGGCGCTGTGGGATGAACCAAACGTAATGTTACGGTGCCCAAATTAACAACTCATGCAGATACCATGAAAGGCGTTGGTTGCTTAAAACAGCAGGACGGTGATCATGGAAGTCGAAATCCGCTAAGGAGTGTGTAACAACTCACCTGCCGAAGCAACTAGCCCTTAAAATGGATGGCGCTTAAGTTGTATACCTATACATTACCGCTAAAGTAGATGATTTATATTACTTGTGATATAAATTTTGAAACTTTAGTGAGTAGGAAGGTACAATGGTATGCGTAGAAGTGTTTGGCGTAAGCCTGCATGGAGCTGCCATTGGTACAGATCTTGGTGGTAGTAGCAAATAATCGAATGAGACCTTGGAGGACTGAAGTGGAGAAGGGTTTCGTGTGAACAGTGGTTGATCACGAGTTAGTCGGTCCTAAGTTCAAGGCGAAAGCCGAAAATTTTCAAGTAAAACAAAAATGCCTAACTATATAAACAAAGCGAATATAATACACTTGAATAATTTTGAACGAAAGGGAATACGGTTCCAATTCCGTAACCTGTTGAGTATCCGTTTGTTATTAAATATGGGCCTCGTGCTCATCCTGGCAACAGGAACGACCATAAAGAAGCCGTCGAGAGATATCGGAAGAGTTTTCTTTTCTGTTTTATAGCCGTACTACCATGGAAGTCTTTCGCAGAGAGATATGGTAGATGGGCTAGAAGAGCATGACATATACTGTTGTGTCGATATTTTCTCCTCGGACCTTGAAAATTTATGGTGGGGACACGCAAACTTCTCAACAGGCCGTACCAATATCCGCAGCTGGTCTCCAAGGTGAAGAGTCTCTAGTCGATAGAATAATGTAGGTAAGGGAAGTCGGCAAATTAGATCCGTAACTTCGGGATAAGGATTGGCTCTGAAGATTGAGATAGTCGGGCTTGATTGGGAAACAATAACATGGTTTATGTGCTCGTTCTGGGTAAATAGAGTTTCTAGCATTTATGTTAGTTACTTGTTCCCCGGATAGTTTAGTTACGTAGCCAATTGTGGAACTTTCTTGCTAAAATTTTTAAGAATACTATTTGGGTTAAACCAATTAGTTCTTATCAATTATAACGATTATCAATTAACAATCAATTCAGAACTGGCACGGACTTGGGGAATCCGACTGTCTAATTAAAACAAAGCATTGTGATGGCCCTAGCGGGTGTTGACACAATGTGATTTCTGCCCAGTGCTCTGAATGTCAAAGTGAAGAAATTCAAGTAAGCGCGGGTCAACGGCGGGAGTAACTATGACTCTCTTAAGGTAGCCAAATGCCTCGTCATCTAATTAGTGACGCGCATGAATGGATTAACGAGATTCCTACTGTCCCTATCTATCAGTGACGCGCATGAATGGATTAACGACGGACGTGTTTTCGTTGCGCTCGTGTACAGATTGCGAAGAACTTGGTTTTCCGTGTTTGGAAAGTAATAAAATCGGTGAATTAGTGCTCCGCGAAAGTCGTGTGCTAATTTTCGTGTGTTATAAACAAGCGGTTTGGAAGTAATTAACAATTAATTGTTGGGAATTTTCCACTTAGCACGTGCTGAAGGCGAACTTACGAGTAAGTTTTTCGAGTAAGCTTTTTGATCAGCTGTCACAAAGCTTATTGGTGGGAGTCACTGCTAAGGTTTGTGTCTAGGGAGAGTTTTAGTGCTACCAGACTCTACCGATAGGTGGAGCTCGAGTTCCAGAGCAACTACCTTTTGTCAGCGAGTAAACGAGCATACGGTTGCTGGCGTCGACGGTAGGTGGAGCCACCATCGTATTTATGCCGATGGAGAGCGACAGCAGCGCGAGTGCCTTGAGCGGAAGTAGTGCCTCGATGAAGTCCAGACGAGGCAGGCGCAGAAGCCATCTGGCATCTAAGAGCTCGGCGCCAACGCAGGCGAAATTGGTTGCCCTGGCATCGAATGGAGTGCCAGAACCCGTTGGGGTACTGGAGGAGCCGTTTTCGTCGCTGGAGGACGCCCGGGCGGCTACGGAGAACGCTGCCATTGATGCTGCCCCCCCCCACGCTGCTGCCACCGCTGCTGATCCTACTGCTGCCCTGCTGCCGACCACACTGCTGCCTCCGCCGTTTTCACTGCTGCTAAAATTGTTGCCACCACTGCCACTGCCGCCACCGCTGCCGCCCGTGCTGGGCAAGCAGCCATGATGGCAGAGCTGTCGGCCACACAGCGCATGGTGAGAAGCAGCTTCCGCAGACTAGGAGAAGTGGACACGGAAGAGCTCTCATATGCTATCAGCCGCTACGATGAGCTGGTGTTGGCGCTAATGCTCCGGTGCGGAGAGCTGGAGACGCGGCTTGCTATGCCGCCACCGCCGCGCCGTCGTTGAATCTGTTGAAAAATACGGCCGCCAATGCTCCCCAGATGCAGCAGGTTGCACCCATCGCTGCCCCGCGGACTACCAAGGTCCGCGAGACGTGGTCAGCGGTGGTGAAGTGCGACGACCCTGCGCTATCGGGGAAAGACATAGCGGAAAAGGTGCGAACGATGGTTGCACCCTCTCTCGGAGTCAGAGTACACGAGGTCCGTGAGCTCCGTCGAGGTGGTGGTGCGATCATTCGCACTCCTTCGGTGGGAGAGCTGCAGAAGGTGGTCGCTTCAAAAAGATTCGCCGAGGTTGGCCTAAATGTGGCACGGAATGCGGCCGAGAAGCCGAAGGTCGTCGTATATGACGTCGACACAGCTATCGGCCCTGAGGAGTTTATGAAGGAGCTCCACGAAAACAACTTCGACAGCGAAATGAATCTGGCCCAGTTTAAGAAGTCAGTGCACCTGGTGACCAAGGCGTGGTCGGTAGCTGACGGCGCCACAGTAAATGTGACGCTGGAGGTTGACGACCGGGCGATGGCGAAGCTTGATGTAGGTCGTGTCTACATCAAGTGGTTCTCATTCCGATGCCGGTCACAGGTCCGCACATACGCCTGCCACAGATGTGTGGGTTTCGACCACAAGGTCAGCGAATGCCGGCAGAAGGATAGTGTCTGTCGCCAGTGCGGGCAACAAGGCCACACTGCGGCAAAGTGCCAAAACCCGGTGGACTGCCGGAACTGCCGCCACAGAGGGCAACCCTCGGGGCATTACATGCTCTCGGAGCGTTTGCCCGATATACGGGGCGTTGCTGGCGAGGGTGCAAGCTAGACACTAATGTTTAGCTTCATCCAAGCGAACTGTGGCCGAGGCCGAGCTGCGACCATCGAGCTCGGAGTCCGACTCAGGAGATCGGAGTCTATGTTCGCGCTGGTGCAGGAGCCGTATCTCGACGGGGACGGAATGGATGTGCTGCCTGAAGGAATGAGAATTTTCATCGATCGGCGAGGGAAGGCAGCCATCCTAGTGGATCACCAGGAAGCCATCTGTATGCCAGTGGAGACCCTCACCACAGATTATGGCGTATGTCTGGTCGTGAAAGGGAGTTTTGGCTCAATCTTCCTTTGCGCCGCATACTGCCAGTATGATGCACCTCTGGAACCGTACATCCGGTACATGGATGCGGTCCTGCTGCAGGCCAGCAGAACCCCCGCAATCCTGGGCCTCGACGCGAATGCAGTGTCCCCCATGTGGCTTAGCAAACTCTCTCGTCATGCCGAGGGGCAAGCTAACTACAGACGGGGTGAGCTGCTGTCAGAGTGGATGCTGGAGGCAAGAGTCGCCGCCCTAAACCAGTCAACAGAGGTGTACACGTTCGATAATTACAGAGCTACAAGCGATATCGACGTGACAATCGTCAATGAGGCAGCATCTATGTGGGCCACATATGAGTGGAGAGTGGACGAGTGGGAATTGAGTGACCACAACATCATTACTGTTGTGGCCGAACCAACTACCGCGCGCGCAGTTGAGAGCATAGCTCCTGTGCCGTCCTGGAACTTCTCCAATGCACGTTGGCGATTGTTCAAGGAGGAAATGGTGAGTAGAGCAGCCGAACTTCCGGAAAACTTCTCAGAGTCGCCGTTGGACCAGCAAGTTTCGACCCTGCGCAGTATAGTACATAATGTATGTGATATTGCGCTGGGAAGAAAGTCCATCCGATTGCCCAGCAGGAGAGCACGTTGGTGGACTGCCGACCTCTGTGATGCAAGGCGCGAAGTCCGGAGACTTCGTCGCCTACTTCAAAATGGAAGGCGTCATGATGATGATGCCGCAATAGAGCGTGTATTGGTCGACCTGAGGCGGGCCTCAGCCAACTACAAGAAGCTCATTTGGAGGGCGAAAATGGATGAGTGGAAACGCTTCGTGGGAGATCATGCCGACGACCCATGGGGGCGCGTCTATAAGATTTGCCGAGGCCGCAGGAAGTGCACGGAGATTGGGTGCCTCCGCGTGAATGGCGAGATGATCACCGATTGGGGTGACTGTGCACGAGTGCTCCTCCGCAATTTCTTCCCAGTTGCGGAGTCCGAAGCACCGACTGCCATCGCGGAGGAAGTCCCACCGGCCCTCGAAGTATTCGAGGTTGATGCATGTGTTGCCCGGTTGAAGAGCAGGCGCTCTCCCGGCTTGGACGGCATTAATGGCACTATCTGCAAGGCAGTCTGGCGCGCCATACCCGAGCACCTTGCATCGTTGTTTTCCCGATGCATCCGATTAGGATACTTTCCCGCTGAGTGGAAGTGCCCACGAGTTGTCTCGCTGCTCAAAGGGCCAGATAAGGACAAATGTGAGCCCTCCTCATATAGAGGAATATGCTTGCTACCAGTCTTTGGTAAGGTGCTCGAGGCCATCATGGTGAATCGTGTGAGAGAAGTTCTTCCGGAAGGCTGCAGATGGCAATTTGGATTTCGCCAAGGACGATGTGTGGAGGATGCTTGGAGGCACGTGAAGAGCAGTGTTTGTGCCAGCCCGGCGCAATACGTGCTCGGCACATTCGTGGACTTCAAAGGAGCATTCGACAACGTCGAATGGAGTGCTGCACTCCGCCGACTAGCCGACTTGGGATGCCGGGAGATGGGCTTGTGGCAGAGCTTTTTCTCCGGCCGAAGAGCAGTGATCCGAAGCAGTTCCGGTACTGTGGATGTACCGGTAACTAGAGGCTGCCCGCAGGGGTCAATCAGTGGCCCATTTATCTGGGACATACTGATGGATGTACTGCTTCAGCGTCTCCAGCCGTATTGCCAGCTGAGTGCATACGCGGATGACTTGCTGCTTCTCGTCGAGGGAAATTCCCGAGCTGAGCTAGAGGAAAAAGGTGCAGAGCTGATGTCCATCGTAGAAGCGTGGGGAGCGGAAGTTGGCGTTACCGTCTCGACCAGCAAGACGGTAATAATGCTGCTGAAAGGTGCCTTGAGACGTGCGCCTACGGTGAGGTTTGCTGGAGCGAACCTTCCGTATGTGCGTAGCTGTCGGTACCTTGGCATCACGGTCAGTGAAGGAATGAAATTCCTCACGCACATAGCTTCGCTTCGCCAGCGGATGACCGGAGTCGTTGGAGCATTGGCGCGTGTGCTTCGAGCCGACTGGGGCTTCAGTCTCGAGCCAGGCGGACCATATATGACGGACTCATGGCACCTTGTGTGCTGTTTGGTGCCCCGGTATGGTATGACACCGCCGAACAGGTAGCCGCCCGGAGACGACTAGCCTCCTGCCAGAGGCTAATCCTGCTTGGATGCCTTTCGGTATGCCGAACAGTGTCCACAGTGGCACTGCAGGTACTTGGCGGAGCTCCCCCGCTGACTTGGCTGCTAAGTTTTTAGCGGTCAAGTACAAGCTGAAGCGTGGATACCCGCTGGAGGAGAACGACTGGCTATACGGCGAGGACACTACGTGTCTAAGCTGGAAGCAGAGGAAGACTCGCCTAGAGGAGTGCTTGCTGCAGAATTGGCAAAACAGATGGGATGACGACAGCGAACAGGACGGGTGACGCACAAGTTCATCCCATACGTCACTCTCGCCTATCGAGATCCAAGCTTTGGATTCTCGATGAGGACGTCTTTCCTGCTGACAGGTCACGGGTCGTTTAACGCATTTTTGCAAGGGAGAGCCCTCAGCGATACCACTGCTTGCGCTTGTGGTGATCCATATGAGGACTGGATGCACATATTGTGCGCTTGTCCTCTATATGCAGATTTGCGAAACCTCGATGGACTTGGAGTGCAGCGCCTTGGCGAAAACTGGACCTTCAATAGAATCCTGGAAGATCAGCAGAGGATTCAACGGCTGGCAGCGTTTGCGGACGAGGTGTTCCGTAGGAGGAGGGGTATTAGCCCAAAACTTCGCCGTGTGGTTAGCGGGCGAGAATACTTCCACAGCCCGCTATTGCTTGTCGTAAGAGGCGACTAATATAGCGACTGGTTCTCTAACCATGCTTGTCGGAGCAAAAGGAGGAGGCCCACCGAGCCTCTCTTTCGGTACACGGGTTGTGCTGCTCCAAGACAGCACATTGAGGTAGGCCCCCTGGTGGGAGTATCGTGGTGGCTGTGGTTGATACCCATATCGCGGTAGAGCCTTCGTGTTCGACGTTTGAGTTACGTGCTAGTTGCGCAAAACTCGGGTGCTGTGACCCAGAGATCAGTAGAGATTTTAGGTAGATCTCGCTCCTCAGCAAGGGGGAGTGCTTGCCCGGCAAGCAAGTACTCGAATTGCTACCGGGGTGGTCGCTATGTACATAGCTATAGCTTCCAGTCCGGGACGTTTGTCTGGCGTATCCAGACTCATGCACCATGTTGATACATGCACCACTTGTGGGTTTCAGGGTGTCGTGGTTGTAATCCCTTCGTGTGGAACACGCCACGTAAAACAAGTTCGGAGAGGTCCGAAAGTCACTGTCCCTATCTACTATCTAGCGAAACCACAGCCAAGGAACGGGCTTGGAATAATTAGCGGGGAAAGAAGACCCTTTTGAGCTTGACTCTAATCTGGCAGTGTAAGGAGACATAAGAGGTGTAGAATAAGTGGGAGATATTAGACCTCGGTTGGTATCGTCAATGAAATACCACTACTCTTATTGTTTCCTACTTACTTGATTAAATGGAACGTGTATCATTTCCTAGCCATTATACGGATATATTTATTATATCTTATGGTATTGGGTTTTGATGCAAGCTTCTTGATCAAAGTATCACGAGTTTGTTATATAATCGCAAACAAATTCTTTAATAAAACGATGCATTTATGTATTTTTGATTTGAAAATTTGGTATAACTCCAATTACTCAGGTATGATCCAATTCAAGGACATTGCCAGGTAGGGAGTTTGACTGGGGCGGTACATCTCTCAAATAATAACGGAGGTGTCCAAGGCCAGCTCAGTGCGGACAGAAACCACACATAGAGCAAAAGGCAAATGCTGACTTGATCTCGGTGTTCAGTACACACAGGGACAGCAAAAGCTCGGCCTATCGATCCTTTTGGTTTAAAGAGTTTTTAACAAGAGGTGTCAGAAAAGTTACCATAGGGATAACTGGCTTGTGGCGGCCAAGCGTTCATAGCGACGTCGCTTTTTGATCCTTCGATGTCGGCTCTTCCTATCATTGTGAAGCAAAATTCACCAAGCGTTGGATTGTTCACCCATGCAAGGGAACGTGAGCTGGGTTTAGACCGTCGTGAGACAGGTTAGTTTTACCCTACTAATGACAAAACGTTGTTGCGACAGCATTCCTGCGTAGTACGAGAGGAACCGCAGGTACGGACCAATGGCACAATACTTGTTCGAGCGAACAGTGGTATGACGCTACGTCCGTTGGATTATGCCTGAACGCCTCTAAGGTCGTATCCGTGCTGGACTGCAATGATAAATAAGGGGCAATTTGCATTGTATGGCTTCTAAACCATTTAAAGTTTATAATTTATTTTATAAACGACAATGGATGTGATGCCAATGTAATTTGTAACATAGTAAATTAGGAGGATCTTCGATCACCTGATGCCGCGCTAGTTACATATAAAAGCATTATTTAATACAATGACAAAGCCTAGAATCAATTGTAAACGACTTTTGTAACAGGCAAGGTGTTGTAAGTGGTGAGCAGCTGCCATACTGCGATCCACTGAAGCTTATCCTTTGCTTGATGATTCGATAAATAAATGATTTTTTCCTGTAGCCAAACACCTCGTCATCAATTTAGTGACGCATATGATATTGTCCCTATCATATAATTAATATAAAGACTTAATGGATTGTGTCAAGTTGCCAAACACCTCGTCATCAATTTAGTGACGCATATGATATTGTCCCTATCATATAATTAATATAAAGACTTTAATGAATTGTTCAAGTTGCCAAACACCTCGTCATCAATTTAGTGACGCATATGATATTGTCCCTATCATATAATTTTTGATATAAAGACTTTAAAGAATTGTATCAAGTTGCCAAACACCTCGTCATCAATTTAGTGACGCATATGATATTGTCCCTATCATATAATTAATATACAGACTTTAATGAATTGTGTCAAGTTGCCAAACACCTCGTCATCAATTTAGTGACGCATATGATATTGTCCTTATCATATAATTTTTGATATAAAGACTTTAAAGAATTGAATCAAGTTGCCAAACACCTCGTCATCAATTTAGTGACGCATATGATATTGTCCCTATCATATAATTAATATAAAGACTTTAATGGATTGTGTCAAGTTGCCAAACACCTCGTCATCAATTTAGTGACGCATATGATATTGTCCCTATCATATAATTAATATAAAGACTTTAATGAATTGTGTCAAGTTGCCAAACACCTCGTCATCAATTTAGTGACGCATATGATATTGTCCTTATCATATAATTTTGATATAAAGACTTTAAAGAATTGTATCAAGTTGCCAAACACCTCGTCATCAATTTAGTGACGCATATGATATTGTCCCTATCATATAATTAATATAAAGACTTTAATGGATTGTGTCAAGTTGCCAAACACCTCGTCATCAATTTAGTGACGCATATGATATTGTCCTTATCATATAATTTTTGATATAAAGACTTTAAAGAATTGTATCAAGTTGCCAAACACCTCGTCATCAATTTAGTGACGCATATGATATTGTCCCTATCATATAATTAATATACAGACTTTAATGAATTGTGTCAAGTTGCCAAACACCTCGTCATCAATTTAGTGACGCATATGATATTGTCCCTATCATATAATTTTGATATATAGACTTTAAAGAATTGTATCAAGTTGCCAAACACCTCGTCATCAATTTAGTGACGCATATGATATTGTCCCTATCATATAATTAATATAAAGACTTTAATGGATTGTGTCAAGTTGCCAAACACCTCGTCATCAATTTAGTGACGCATATGATATTGTCCTTATTATATAATTTTTGATATAAAGACTTAAAGAATTGTATCAAGTTGCCAAACACCTCGTCATCAATTTAGTGACGCATATGATATTGTCCTATCATATAATTAATATACAGACTCTAATGAATTGTGTCAAGTTGCAAACACCTCGTCATCAATTTATGACGCATATGATATTGTCCTATCATATAATTTTGATATAAAGACTTTAAAGAATTGTATCAAGTTGCCAAACACCTCGTCATCAATTTAGTGACGCATATGATATTGTCCCTTTCATATAATTAATATAAAGACTTTAATGGATTGTGTCAAGTTGCCAAACACCTCGTCATCAACTACTATATTATGGTTGCGCCGACCTCTCATATTGTATTCTCTTATGTGTTCATAGGATTTTGACAATTATACGAGTAAATTAAATAATATACATATGAAAATGATTAATTATTATATGTATAAGGGAAAAAATGATGAAATATTCCCATATTATCTTAGTATTATAGAGGAAAGACCGTTGCCGACCTCTGATATTGTTCAAACTTATGTATTTATATGATTTTGGCAATTATATGAGTAAATTAAAAAATATACATATGAAAATGGTTAATTATTATATGTATATGGAAAAAATGCTAAGATATTCCCATATTCTCTTAGTATTATAGAGAAAAGCCATTTAAGTGAGAGGGTATAGTAGTGTAAACGACCGGAATTACGACAGAGGGTTCAAAAACTACTATAGGTAGGCAGTGTTGCCGACCTCTCATATTGTTCAAAACTTATGTATTCATATGATTTTGGCAATTGTATGAGTAAATTAAATAATATACATATAAAATGATTAATTATTATATGTATAAGGAAAAAATGCTGAAATATTCCCACATTCTCTTAGTATTATAGAGAAAATCCATTATAGTGAAGGGTATAGTAGTGTAAACGACCGGAATTACGACAGAGGGTTCAAAAACTACTATAGGTAGGCATGGTGCCGACCTCTCATATTGTTCAAAACTTATGTATTCATATGAATTTGCAATTATATGAGTAAATTAAATAATATACATATGAAAATGATTAATTATTATATGTATAAGGGAAAAAATGCTGAAATATTCCCACATTCTCTTAGTATTATAGAGAAAATCCATTATAGTGAGAGGGTATAGTAGTGTAAACGACCGGAATTACGACAGAGGGTTCAAAAACTACTATAGGTAGGCAGTGGTTGCCGACCTCTCATATTGTTCAAAACTATGTATTCATATGATTTTGGCAATTATATGATTAAATTAAATAATATACATATGAAAATGGTTAATTATTATATGTATATGGGAAAAAATGCAGAATATTCCCATATTCTCTTAGTATTATAGAGAAAAGCCATTTAAGTGAGAGGGTATAGTAGTGTAAACGACCGGAATTACGACAGAGGGTTCAAAAACTACTATAGGTAGCAGTGGTTGCCGACCTCTCATATTGTTCAAAACTTATGTATTATATGATTTTGGCAATTGTATGAGTAATTAAATAATATACATACGAAAATGATTAATTATTATATTATATGGAAAAAATGCAGAGATATTCCATATTCTCTTGTATTATAGAGAAAGCCATTAAGTGAGAGGTATATATGTAAACACCGGAATTACGACAGAGGTTCAAAACTACTATAGGTAGGCAGTGGTTGCCGACCTCTCATATTTTAAAACTTATGTTTATATGATTTGCAATTTAGAGTAATTAATATATACATGAAAATATTAATTATATGTATAAGGGAAAAAGCTAATATTCCATTCTTTAATATAGGAAAATCATTATAGTGAGAGGTATATGTTAAACGGAATTACGACAGGGTTAAAACTATATAGTAGCAGGTTGCCGACTCTCATATTGTTAAACTATTATTCATATGATTTTGCAAAAATAATTAAATATAACATATGAAATTATTATATGTATATGGGAAAAAATGCTGAGATATTCCATATTCTCTTAGTAAAAAAAGCATTATGATATAGTAGTAACGACGAATTACGACGGGTCAAACATATAGGTAGCGGTGCCGACTCATATGTTCAAACTTATGTATCATAGATTTGGCATGTATAGTAAATTAAATAATACATATGAAATGATAATATATATTAAAAAAAATGCTAAATACCAATTAATAAAGAAAACCATATAGTAGGTATATGTAAACACCGAATACGACAGAGGTTCAAAACTACTAAGTAGCAGTGGTGCCGACCTCTCATATTGTTCAAACTTATGTATATATGATTTTGCAATTATATGATTAAATAATAAATATATGAAAATGTTATTATATGTATATGGAAAAAATCTAGTCCATATCTAGTAATAGAAAAAACCATTATAGGAGAGGTATAGTGTAAACACCGGAATTACGACAGAGGTCAAAAACTACTATAGTAGCAGTGGTGCCGACCTCTCATATGTTCAAAACTTATGTATCATATGAATTGGCAATTATATGAGTAAATTAAATAATAAACATATAAAAATTAATATATTATATGTATAAAAAAAAAAAATAATCATATTATATGAATAATGGAAAAAAAAATGAAATGTTCCTATAATCTCTTAATATATAGAGAATAGACCGTATGTTGGTGCAAACGGAATTGAAAATACCCGCTTTGAGGACAGCGGGTTCAAAAACTACTATAGGTAGGCAGTGGTTGCCGACCTCCCGCATTATTCGAAATATTTATTTCGGATTATGTTTATATTGGTTACATAAAATAAAGTATATTATTATCCGTACAAATTTGTTTCTCAGTTCTATAGAACACGGGACTTGGCTCCGCGATAATAGGAATATACGCTTTTAGATAATATCGTTGAAACAAAAGTCAAGTTTCTATTATATATAGAATAACAAATCGTTTCCATATATTATCGTTAATTTTGGAGGCAGGCAAATATAATTTATTACCTGCCGTATAGTTGGATTATTATATCGTTACGGTATAATACAAATATGGATTCTTATGAAAGAAATATAAAATATATATTAAATGTGGAAATATTATCATATGCGCTTGGTTTATGTTATATTACCAGAGAGATATATGAAAAGAGATAAATTTAAATTATCTTCAAAATGCAAATGATTTAACTTAATATTTATATGGTTAAACAAAATTGTACATGTGTGGATACAATAATTATGTATGTTGGAAATAAAATGATATTTTATAATGAAATATGTATATATAAAAAGATAAAATATAGAAACATATATATTACAATAATTATATGAAATTCTTGTTATATTGGTAAAACAAGTATAAAATTAAAAATGAAAATATGGATTACGAATGCTATATAAAAATGGCCGTAATCGAATAGATTTTTTACTTATATTTATATATTTAAAATTTTACCAAAGGCGAAATATTGAATTTTATTCAATATAATAAAAATCATGGAATTATATAAAGTGAAAAATCTATATATCTATTATATTGCTTATTTCGATTCAAAAATATGAATGGAATATGAAGGAAAAACATTATTCTGGTTGATCCTGCCAGTAGTTATATGCTTGTCTCAAAGATTAAGCCATGCATGTCTAAGTACACACGAATTAAAAGTGAAACCGCAAAAGGCTCATTATATCAGTTATGGTTCCTTAGATCGTTAACAGTTACTTGGATAACTGTGGTAATTCTAGAGCTAATACATGCAATTAAAACATGAACCTATGGGACATGTGCTTTTATTAGCTAAAACCAAGCGATCGCCAAGATCGTTATATTGGTTGAACTCTAGATAACATGCAGATCGTATGGTCTTGTACCGACGACAGATCTTTCAAATGTCTGCCCTATCAACTTTTGATGGTAGTATCTAGGACTACCATGGTTGCAACGGGTAACGGGGAATCAGGGTTCGATTCCGGGAGAGGGAGCCTGAGAAACGGCTACCACATCTAAGGAAGGCAGCAGGCGCGTAAATTACCCACTCCCAGCTCGGGGAGGTAGTGAACGAAAAATAACAATACAGGACTCATATCCGAGGCCCTGTAATTGGAATGAGTACACTTTAAATCCTTTAACAAGGACCAATTGGAGGGCAAGTCTGGTGCCAGCAGCCGCCGGTAATTCCAGCTCCAATAGCGTATATTAAAGTTGTTGCGGTTAAAACGTTCGTAGTTGAACTTGTGCTTCATACGGGTAGTACAACTTACAATTGTGGTTAGTACTATACCTTTATGTATGTAAGCGTATTACCGGTGGAGTTCTTATATGTGATTAAATACTTGTATTTTTTCATATGTTCCTCCTATTTAAAAACCTGCACTAGTGCTCTTAAACGAGTGTTATTGTGGGCCGGTACTATTACTTTGAACAAATTAGAGTGCTTAAAGCAGGCTTCAAATGCCTGAATATTCTGTGCATGGATAATGAAATAAGACCTCTGTTCTGCTTTCATTGGTTTTCAGATCAAGAGTAATGATTAATAGAAGCAGTTTGGGGCATTAGTATTACGACGCGAGAGGTGAAATTCTTGGACCGTCGTAAGACTAACTTAAGCGAAAGCATTTGCCAAAGATGTTTTCATTAATCAAGAACGAAAGTTAGAGGTTCGAAGGCGATCAGATACCGCCCTATTCTAACCATAAACGATGCCAGCTAGCAATTGGGTGTAGCTACTTTTATGGCTCTCTCAGTCGCTTCCCGGGAAACCAAAGCTTTTGGGCTCCGGGGGAAGTATGGTTGCAAAGCTGAAACTTAAAGGAATTGACGGAAGGGCACCACCAGGAGTGGAGCCTGCGGCTTAATTTGACTCAACACGGGAAAACTTACCAGGTCCGAACATAAGTGTGTAAGACAGATTGATAGCTCTTTCTCGAATCTATGGTGGTGGTGCATGGCCGTTCTTAGTTCGTGGAGTGATTTGTCTGGTTAATTCCGATAACGAACGAGACTCAAATATATTAAATAGATATCTTCAGGATTATGGTGCTGAAGCTTATGTAGCCTTCATTCATGGTGGCAGTAAAATGTTTATTGTGTTTGAATGTGTTTATGTAAGTGGAGCCGTACCTGTTGGTTTGTCCCATTATAAGGACACTAGCTTCTTAAATGGACAAATTGCGTCTAGCAATAATGAGATTGAGCAATAACAGGTCTGTGATGCCCTTAGATGTCCTGGGCTGCACGCGCGCTACAATGAAAGTATCAACGTGTATTTCCTAGACCGAGAGGTCCGGGTAAACCGCTGAACCACTTTCATGCTTGGGATTGTGAACTGAAACTGTTCACATGAACTTGGAATTCCCAGTAAGTGTGAGTCATTAACTCGCATTGATTACGTCCCTGCCCTTTGTACACACCGCCCGTCGCTACTACCGATTGAATTATTTAGTGAGGTCTCCGGACGTGATCACTGTGACGCCTTGCGTGTTACGGTTGTTTCGCAAAAGTTGACCGAACTTGATTATTTAGAGGAAGTAAAAGTCGTAACAAGGTTTCCGTAGGTGAACCTGCGGAAGGATCATTATTGTATAATATCCTTATCGTTAATAAATATTTGTTATAATACAAATAAATACAATTTACCAAAATAAAAATATTACAAAATGATTCCACGGAATCAAAAGTTAAAGTCAAAATAAAATGAAGATGGCTTTTATTTTATATGTGGGCTTGGCAACCTCATAAAAAGACTTTAACATTATTAATGTTGCTGTGCGTATTTGTGGCAGTACTTACTACAACAACCGGCGTTTCCTATAAAAACAAATTCTCGAAAATGGAAATCGAAGAAACTAAACTAAATTCGAAAGTAGAAGTCGAATTAAAATAAAAATAATTTTGAATGTGTGGTAATCAAAATAAGTGTGTGTGTATATGGACCATAATATACACGCGTTGCGAATATGTATTGTTCATCTATGTTATGAGCATACGTTGGCTAATGCAACAACCTAAAATATACAATGTTTGTACCTGTCATCCATCAGGTTAATGTTTTATATAAATTTTGCAGTATGTGTCACCCAAAATAGCAAACCATAACCAGTTATTATGATACATAATGCTTATATGAAACTAAGACATTTCGCAACATTTATTATATAAAAATAAATTATTGAAGGAATTGATATATGCCAGTAAAATGGTGTATTTTTATATTTCTATATCAATAAACAATATTGACATTATATAAAATTGAATTATAAAACTCTAAGCGGTGGATCACTCGGCTCATGGTCGATGAAGAACGCAGCAAACTGTGCGTCATCGTGTGAACTGCAGGACACATGAACATACATTTTGAACGCATATCGCAGTCATGCTGTTATGTACTTTATTAATATTTATAGTGCTGCTTGGACTACATATGGTTGAGGTTGTAAGACTATGCTAATAAGTTGTTTATAAATTTTTATAAGCATATGTATATTATTGGATTAAATAATGATTTTATTCATAATATTAAAAAAGAAATGAAAAACATTATCTCACATTTGAATGTGAAAAACGAAGAGAAATATTTTTTTTTCAATCAAATAATACTGAGAAATGTCTAGCATAAAAAATTGAAATATTTTCATCTAGATTGTCTCTATATTAATGATTCGGAAAAAGAAAAATCTTGGTTTTAGTTATATCTTCGTTGGTTCGTATAAGGATAAATGACTTTGCTTACAAGAACATTGGAACTATTTATAACGATTTAATTGATTGTTTTATCATTTATATATAAAGAATTTATGCAAAATATAGTATATATACAACCTCAACTCATATGGACTACCCCTGAATTTAAGCATATTAATTAGGGAGGAAAAGAAACTAACAAGGATTTCTTAGTAGCGGCGAGCGAAAAGAAAACAGTTCAGCACTAAGTCACTTTGTCTATATGGCAAATGTAGATGCAGTGTATGGAGCGTCAATATTCTAGTATAGAAATTAATGATTTAAGTCCTTCTTAAATGAGGCCATTTACCATGAGGGTGCCAGGCCCGTATAACGTTAATGATTGCTAGATGATGTTTCCAAAGAGTCGTGTTGCTTGATAGTGCAGCACTAAGTGGGTGGTAAACTCCATCTAAAACTAAATATAACCATGAGACCGATAGTAAACAATACCGTGAGGGAAAGTTGAAAAGAACTCTGAATAGAGAGTTAAAACAGTACGTGAAACTGCTTAGAGGTTAAGCCCGATGAACCTGAATATCCGTTATGGAAAATTCATCATTAAAATTGTAATATTTAAATAATATTATTAAGAATAATGTGCTTTTTCCATATAAGGACATTGTAATCTATTAGCATATCCCAAATTTATCATAAAATTAACTTATAGTTTATTCCAATTAAATTGCTTGCATTTTAACACAGAATAAATGTTATTAATTTGATAAAGTGCTGATAGATTTATATTATTACAGAGCTGTTAATTTTTCGGAATTATATAATGGCATAATTATCATTGATTTTTGTGTTATTATATGCTCTGTATGATTAACAATGCGAAAGATTCAGGATACCTTCGGACCCGTC
>NW_022611209.1:0-15000 GCF_004382195.2 Drosophila sechellia
TGTGACGCCTTGCGTGTTACGGTTGTTTCGCAAAAGTTGACGAACTTGATTATTTAGAGGAAGTAAAAGTCGTAACAAGGTTCCGTAGGTGAACCTGCGGAAGATCATTATTGTTATAATATCCTATCGTTATAAATATTTGTTATATACAATAAATACAATTGAAGATGGCTTTTATTATTATGTGGGCTTGGCAACCTCATAAAAAGACTTTAACTTATTAATGTCTTGCGTATTTGTGGCAGTACTTACTACAACAACGCGTTTCCTATAAAAACAAATTCTCGAAAATGGAAATCGAAGAAACTAAACTAAATTCGAAAGTAGAAGTCGAATTAAAATAAAAATTTTTGAATGTGTGTAATCAAAATAAGTGTGTGTTATATGACCATAATATACACGCGTTGCGAATATGTATTGTTCATCTATGTTATGAGCATACGTTGGCTAATGCAACAACCTAAAATATACAATGTTTGTACCTGTCATCCATCAGGTTAATGTTTTATATAAATTTGCAGTATGTGTCACCCAAAATAGCAAACCATAACCAGATTATTATGATACATAATGCTTATATGAAACTAAGACATTTCGCAACATTTATTTTAGTATAAAAATAAATTTATTGAAGGAATTGATATATGCCAGTAAAATGGTGTATTTTTAATTTCTTTCAATAAAAACAATATTGACATTATATAAAATTGAATTATAAAACTCTAAGCGGTGGATCACTCGGCTCATGGTCGATGAAGAACGCAGCAAACTGTGCGTCATCGTGTGAACTGCAGGACACATGAACATCGACATTTTGAACGCATATCGCAGTCCATGCTTTATGTACTTTAATTAATTTTATAGTGCTGCTTGGACTACATAGGTTGAGGTTGTAAGACTATGCTAATTAAGTTGTTTATAAATTTTTATAAGCATATGGTATATTATTGGATTAAATAATGATTTTATTCATAATATTAAAAAAGAAATGAAAAACATTATCTCACATTTGAATGTAAAAACGAAGAGAAATATTTTCTTTTTCAATCAAATAATACTGAGAAATGTCTAGCATAAAAAATTGAAATATTTTTCATCTAGAATTGTCTCTTATTAATGATTCGGAAAAAGAAAAATCTTGGTTTTGTTATTATTCTTCGTTGGTTCGTTAAATGGATAAAAATGACTTTGCTTACAAGAACTATTGGAACTATTTATAACGAATTTAATTGATTGTTTTATCATTTATATATAAAGAATTTATGGCAAAATATAGTTATATATACAACCTCAACTCATATGGACTACCCCCTGAATTTAAGCATATTAATTAGGGGAGGAAAAGAAACTAACAAGGATTTTCTTAGTAGCGGCGAGCGAAAAGAAAACAGTTCAGCACTAAGTCACTTTGTCTATATGGCAAATGTGAGATGCAGTGTATGGAGCGTCAATATTCTAGTATGAGAAATTAATGATTTAAGTCCTTCTTAAATGAGGCCATTTACCCATAGAGGGTGCCAGGCCCGTATAACGTTAATGATTGCTAGATGATGTTTCCAAAGAGTCGTGTTGCTTGATAGTGCAGCACTAAGTGGGTGGTAAACTCCATCTAAAACTAAATATAACCATGAGACCGATAGTAAACAAGTACCGTGAGGGAAAGTTGAAAAAACTCTGAATAGAGAGTTAAACAGTACGTGAAACTGCTTAGAGGTTAAGCCCGATGAACCTGAATACCGTTATGGAAAATTCATCATTAAAATTGTAATATTTAAATAATATTATTAAGAATAATGTGCATTTTTTCCAATAAGGACATTGTAATCTATTAGCATATCCCAAATTATCATAAAATATAACTTATAGTTTATTCCAATTAAATTGCTTGCATTTTAACACAGAATAAATTTATTAATTTGATAAAGTGCTGATAGATTTATATTATTACAGAGCGTTAATTTTTCGGAATATATAATGGCATAATTATCATTGATTTTTGTGTTATTATATGCTCTTGTATGATTAACAATGCGAAAGATTCAGGATACCTTCGGACCCGTCTTGAAACACGGACCAAGGAGTCTAACATATGTGCAAGTTATTGGATGTAAACCTAATAGCGTAATTAACTTGACTAATAATGGATTAGTTTTTTAGCTATTTATAGCTAATTAACACAATCCCGGGCGTTCTATATAGTTATGTATAATGTATATTTATATTATTTATGCCTCTAACTGGAACTACCTTGAGCATATAGCTGTGACCCGAAAGATGGTGAACTATACTTGATCAGGTTGAAGTCAGGGAAACCCTGATGGAAGACCGAAACAGTTCTGACTGCAAATCGATTGTCAGAATTGAGTATAGGGGCGAAAGACCAATCGAACCATCTAGTAGCTGGTTCCTTCCGAAGTTTCCCTCAGGATAGCTGTGCATTTTAATATTATATAAAATAATCTTATCTGGTAAAGCGAATGATTAGAGGCCTTAGGGTCGAAACGATCTTAACCTATTCTCAAACTTTAAATGGGTAAGAACCTAACTTTCTTGATATGAAGTTCAAGGTTATGATATAATGTGCCCAGTGGGCCACTTTTGGTAAGCAGAACTGGCGCTGTGGATGAACCAAACGTAATGTTACGGTGCCCAAATTAACAACTCATGCAGATACCATGAAAGGCGGGTTGCTTAAAACAGCAGGACGGTGATCATGGAAGTCGAAAATCCGCTAAGGAGTGTGTAACAACTCACCTGCCGAAGCAACTAGCCCTTAAAATGGATGCGCTTAAGTTGTATACCTATACATTACCGCAAAGTAATGATTATATACTTGTATATAAATTTTGAAACTTTAGGAGTAGAAGTACAATGGTATGCGTAGAAGTGTTTGGCGTAAGCCTGCATGGAGCTGCCATTGGTACAGATCTTGGTAGTACAAATAATGAATGAGCCTTGAGGACTGAAGTGAGAAGGGTTCGTGTAACAGTGGTTGATCACGAGTTAGTCGTCCTAAGTTCAAGCGAAAGCCGAAAATTTCAAGTAAAACAAAAATGCCTAACTATATAAACAAAGCGATATAATACACTTGAATAATTTTGAACGAAAGGAATACCGGTTCCAATTCCGTAACCTGTTGAGTATCCGTTGTTATTAAATATGGCCTCGTGCTCATCCTGGCAACAGAACGACCATAAAGAAGCCGTCGAGAGATATCGGAAGAGTTTTCTTTTCTGTTTATAGCCTACTACCATGGAAGTCTTTCGCAGAGAATATGGTAGATGGCAGAAGAGCATGACATATACTGTTGTGTCGATATTTTCTCTCGACCTTGAAATTTATGGTGGGGACACGCAAACTTCTCAACAGCCGTACCAATATCCGCAGTGCTCCAAGGTGAAGAGTCTCTAGTCGATAGAATAATGTAGTAAGGGAAGTCGGCAATTAGATCCGTAACTTCGGGATAAGGATTGGCTCTGAAGATGAGATAGTCGGGCTTGATTGGGAAACAATAACATGGTTTATGTCTCGTTCTGGGTAAATAGAGTTCTAGCATTATGTAGTTACTTGTTCCCCGATAGTTAGTACGTAGCCAATTGTGGAACTTTCTTGCTAAAATTTTAAGAATACTATTGGTTAAACCAATTAGTTCTTATCAATTATAACGATTATCAATTAACAATCAATTCAGAACTGGCACACTTGGGGAATCGACGTCTAATTAAAACAAAGCATTGTGATGCCCTACGGGTGTTGACACAATGTATTCTGCCCATGCTCTGAATGTCAAAGTGAAGAAATTCAAGTAAGCGCGGGTTCAACGCGGGAGTAACTATGACTCTCTTAAGTAGCCAAATGCCTCGTCATCTAATTAGTACGCGCATGAATGGATTAACGACGGACTGTTTCGTTGCGCTCGTGTACAGATTGCGAAGAACTGGTTTTCCGTGTTTGGAAGTAATAAAATCGGTGAATTAGTGCTCCGCGAAAGTCGTGTGCTAATTTCGTGGTTATAAACAACGGTTTGGAAGTAATTAACAATAATTGTTGGAATTTTCCACTTAGCACGTGCTGAAGGCGAACTTACGAGTAAGTTTTCGAGTAAGCTTTTGATCAGCTGTCACAAACTATTGGGATCATGCTAAGGTTTGTTCTAGGAAGTTTAGTGCTACCAGACTCTACCGATAGGTGGAGCTCGAGTTCCAGAGCAACTACCTTTGTCAGCGAGTAAACGAGCATACGGTTGCTGGCGTCGACGTAGGTGGACCACCATCGTATTTATGCCATGGAGAGCGACAGCAGCGCGATGCCTTGAGCGGAAGTAGTGCCTCGATGAAGTCCAGACGAGGCAGCGCAGAAGCATCTGGCATCTAAGAGCTCGGCGCCAACGCAGCAAATTGGTTGCCCTGGCATCGAATGGAGTCCAGAACCCGTTGGGGTACTGGAGACCGTTTCGTCGCTGGAGGACGCCCGGCGCTACGGAGAACGCTGCCATTATGCTGCCCCCCCCCACGCTGCTCCACCGCTGCTGATCCTACTGCTGCCCTCTGCCGACCACACTGCTGCCTCCCCGTTTTCACTGCTGCAAAATTGTTGCCACCACTGCCACTGCCGCCACCGCGCCGCCCGTGCTGGGCAAGCACCATGATGCAGAGCTGTCGGCCACACAGCGCATGGTGAGAAGCACTTCCGCAGACTAGGAGAAGTGACACGGAAGACTCTCATATGCTATCAGCCGCTACGATGAGCTGGTTGCGCTAATGCTCCGTGCGGAACTGGAGACCGGCTTGCTATGCCGCCACCGCCGCCCCGTCGTTGAATCTGTTGAAAATACGGCCGCCAATGCTCCCCAGATGCAGCAGGTTGCACCCATCGCTGCCCGCGGACTACCAAGGTCCGCGAGACGTGGTCAGCGGTGGTGAAGTGCGACGACCCTGCGCTATCGGGGAAAGACATAGCGGAAAAGGTGCGAACGATGGTTGCACCCTCTCTCGGAGTCAGAGTACACGAGGTCCGTGAGCTCCGTCGAGGTGGTGGTGCGATCATTCGCACTCCTTCGGTGGGAGAGCTGCAGAAGTGGTCGCTTCAAAAAGATTCGCCGAGGTTGGCCTAAATGGTGGCACGGAATGCGGCCGAGAAGCCGAAGTGTCTATATGACGTCGACACAGCTACGGCCTGAGAGTTTATGAAGGAGCTCCACGAAAACAACTTCGACAGCGAAATGAATCTGCCCAGTTAAGAAGTCAGTGCACCTGGTGACCAAGGCTGGTCGGTACTGACGGCGCCACAGTAAATGGACGCTGGAGGTTGACGACCGGGCGATGGCGAAGCTTGATGTAGGTCGTGTCTACATCAAGTGTTCTCATTCCGATGCCGGTCACAGGTCCGCACATACGCCTGCCACAGATGTGTGGGTTTCGACCACAAGGTCAGCGAATGCCGGCAGAAGGATAGTGTCTGTCGCCAGTGCGGGCAACAAGGCCACACTGCGGCAAAGTGCCAAAACCCGGTGGACTGCCGGAACTGCCGCCACAGAGGGCAACCCTCGGGCATTACATGCTCTCGAGCGTTTGCCCGATATACGGGCGTTGCTGGCGAGGGTGCAAGCTAGACACTAATGTTTAGCTTCATCCAAGCGAACTGTGGCGAGGCCGAGCTGCGACCATCGAGCTCGGAGTCCGACTCAGGAGATCGGAGTCTATGTTCGCGCTGGTGCAGGAGCCGTATTCGGCGGGACGGAATGATGTGCTGCCTGAAGGAATGAGAATTTTCATCGATCGGCGAGGGAAGGCAGCCATCTAGTGGATCACCAGGAAGCCATCTGTATGCCAGTGGAGACCCTCACCACAGATTATGGCGTATGTCTGGTGTGAAAGGGAGTTTTGGCTCAATCTTCCTTTGCGCCGCATACTGCCAGTATGATGCACCTCTGGAACCGTACATCCGGTACATGGATGCGGTCCTGCTGCAGGCCAGCAGAACCCCCGCAATCCTGGGCCTCGACGCGAATGCAGTGTCCCCCATGTGGCTTAGCAAACTCTCTCGTCATGCCGAGGGGCAAGCTAACTACAGACGGGGTGAGCTGCTGTCAGAGTGGATGCTGGAGGCAGAGTCGCCGCCCTAAACCAGTCAACAGAGGTGTACACGTTCGATAATTACAGAGCTACAAGCGATATCGACGTGACAATCGTCAATGAGGCAGCATCTATGTGGGCCACATATGAGTGGAGAGTGGACGAGTGGGAATTGAGTGACCACAAATCATACTGTTGTGGCCGAACCAACTACCGCGCGCGCAGTTGAGAGCATAGCTCCTTGGCGTCCTGGAACTTCTCCAATGCACGTTGGCGATTGTTCAAGGAGGAAATGGTGAGTAGAGCAGCCGAACTTCCGGAAAACTTCTCAGAGTCGCCGTTGGACCAGCAATTTCGACCCTGCGCAGTATAGTACATAATGTATGTGATATTGCGCTGGGAAGAAAGTCCATCGATTGCCCAGCAGGAGAGCACGTTGGTGGACTGCCGACCTCTGTGATGCAAGGCGCGAAGTCCGGAGACTTCGTCGCCTACTCAAAATGGAAGGCGTCATGATGATGATGCCGCAATAGAGCGTGTATTGGTCGACCTGAGGCGGGCCTCAGCCAACTACAAGAAGCCTCATTTGGAGGGCGAAAATGGATGAGTGGAAACGCTTCGTGGGAGATCATGCCGACGACCCATGGGGGCGCGTCTATAAGATTTGCCGAGGCCGCAGGAAGTGCACGGAGATTGGGTGCCTCCGCGTGAATGGCGAGATGATCACCGATGGGGTGACTGTGCACGAGTGCTCCTCCGCAATTTCTTCCCAGTTGCGGAGTCCGAAGCACCGACTGCCATCGCGGAGGAAGTCCCACCGGCCCTCGAAGTATTCGAGGTTGATGCATGTGTTGCCCGGTTGAAGAGCAGGCGCTCTCCCGGCTTGGACGGCATTAATGGCACTATCTGCAAGGCAGTCTGGCGCGCCATACCCGAGCACCTTGCATCGTTGTTTTCCCGATGCATCCGATTAGGATACTTTCCCGCTGAGTGGAAGTGCCCACGAGTTGTCTCGCTGCTCAAAGGGCCAGATAAGGACAAATGTGAGCCTCCTCATATAGAGGAATATGCTTGCTACCAGTCTTTGGTAAGGTGCTCGAGGCCATCATGGTGAATCGTGTGAGAGAAGTTCTTCCGGAAGGCTGCAGATGGCAATTTGGATTTCGCCAAGGACGATGTGTGGAGATGCTTGGAGGCACGTGAAGAGCAGTGTTTGTGCCAGCCCGGCGCAATACGTGCTCGGCACATTCGTGGACTTCAAAGGAGCATTCGACAACGTCGAATGGAGTGCTGCACTCCGCCGACTAGCCGACTTGGGATGCCGGGAGATGGCTTGTGGCAGAGCTTTTCTCCGGCCGAAGAGCAGTGATCCGAAGCAGTTCCGGTACTGTGGATGTACCGGTAACTAGAGGCTGCCCGCAGGGGTCAATCAGTGGCCCATTTATCTGGGACATACTGATGGATGTACTGCTTCAGCGTCTCCAGCCGTATTGCCAGCTGAGTGCATACGCGGATGACTTGCTGCTTCTCGTCGAGGGAAATTCCCGAGCTGAGCTAGAGGAAAAAGGTGCAGAGCTGATGTCCATCGTAGAAGCGTGGGGAGCGGAAGTTGGCGTTACCGTCTCGACAGCAAGACGGTAATAATGCTGCTGAAAGGTGCCTTGAGACGTGCGCCTACGGTGAGGTTTGCTGGAGCGAACCTTCCGTATGTGCGTAGCTGTCGGTACCTTGGCATCACGGTCAGTGAAGGAATGAAATTCCTCACGCACATAGCTTCGCTTCGCCAGCGGATGACCGGAGTCGTTGGAGCATTGGCGCGTGTGCTTCGAGCCGACTGGGGCTTCCAGTCCTCGAGCCAGGCGGACCATATATGACGGACTCATGCACCTTGTGTGCTGTTTGGTGCCCCGGTATGGTATGACACCGCCGAACAGGTAGCCGCCCGGAGACGACTAGCCTCCTGCCAGAGGCTAATCCTGCTTGGATGCCTTTCGGTATGCCGAACAGTGTCCACAGTGGCACTGCAGGTACTTGGCGGAGCTCCCCGCTTGACTTGGCTGCTAAGTTTTAGCGGTCAAGTACAAGCTGAAGCGTGGATACCGCTGGAGGAGAACGACTGGCTATACGGCGAGGACACTACGTGTCTAAGCTGGAAGCAGAGGAAGACTCGCCTAGAGAGTGCTTGCTGCAGAATTGGCCAAAACAGATGGGATGACGACAGCAACCAGGACGGGTGACGCACAAGTTCATCCCATACGTCACTCTCGCCTATCGAGATCCAAGCTTTGGATTCTCGATGAGGACGTCTTTCCTGCTGACAGGTCACGGGTCGTTTAACGCATTTTTGCAAGGGAGAGCCCTCAGCGATACCACTGCTTGCGCTTGTGGTGATCCATATGAGGACTGGATGCACATATTGTGCGCTTGTCCTCTATATGCAGATTTGCGAAACCTCGATGGACTTGGAGTGCAGCGCCTTGGCGAAAACTGGACCTTCAATAGAATCCTGGAAGATCAGCAGAGGATTCAACGGCTGGCAGCGTTTGCGGACGAGGTGTTCCGTAGGAGGAGGGGTATTTAGCCCAAAACTTCGCCGTGTGGTTAGCGGGCGAGAATACTTCACAGCCGCTATTGCTTGTCGTAAGAGGCGACTAATATAGCGACTGGTTCCTCTAACCATGCTTGTCGGAGCAAAAGGAGGAGGCCCACCGAGCCTCTCTTTCGGTACCACGGTTGTGCTGCTCCAAGACAGCACATTGAGGTAGGCCCCCTGGTGGGAGTATCGTGGTGGCTGTGGTTGATACCCATATCGCGGGTAGAGCCTTCGTGTTCCGACGTTTGAGTTACGGTGCTAGTTGCGCAAAACTCGGGTGCTGTGACCCAGAGATCAGTAGAGATTTTAGGTAGATCTCGCTCCTCAGCAAGGGGGAGTGCTTGCCCGGCAAGCAAGTACTCGAATTGCTACCGGGGTGGTCGCTATGTACATAGCTATAGCTTCCAGTCCGGGACGTTTGTCTGGCGTATCCAGACTCATGCACCATGTTGATACATGCACCACTTGTGGGTGTTCAGGGTGTCGTGGTTGTAATCCCTTCAGTGTGGAACACGCCACGTAAAACAAGTTCGGAGAGGTCCGAAAGTCACTGTCCCTATCTACTATCTAGCGAAACCACAGCCAAGGAACGGGCTTGGAATAATTAGCGGGGAAAGAAGACCCTTTTGAGCTTGACTCTAATCTGGCAGTGTAAGGAGACATAAGAGGTGTAGAATAAGTGGGAGATATTAGACCTCGGTTTGGTATCGTCAATGAAATACCACTACTCTTATTGTTTCCTTACTTACTTGATTAAATGGAACGTGTATCATTTCCTAGCCATTATACGGATATATTTATTATATCTTATGGTATTGGGTTTTGATGCAAGCTTCTTGATCAAAGTATCACGAGTTTGTTATATAATCGCAAACAAATTCTTTAATAAAACGATGCATTTATGTATTTTTGATTTGAAAATTTGGTATAACTCCAATTACTCAGGTATGATCCAATTCAAGGACATTGCCAGGTAGGGAGTTTGACTGGGCGGTACATCTCTCAAATAATAACGGAGGTGTCCCAAGGCCAGCTCAGTGCGGACAGAAACCACACATAGAGCAAAAGGGCAAATGCTGACTTGATCTCGGTGTTCAGTACACACAGGGACAGCAAAAGCTCGGCCTATCGATCCTTTTGGTTTAAAGAGTTTTTAACAAGAGGTGTCAGAAAAGTTACCATAGGGATAACTGGCTTGTGGCGGCCAAGCGTTCATAGCGACGTCGCTTTTTGATCCTTCGATGTCGGCTCTTCCTATCATTGTGAAGCAAAATTCACCAAGCGTTGGATTGTTCACCCATGCAAGGGAACGTGAGCTGGGTTTAGACCGTCGTGAGACAGGTTAGTTTTACCCTACTAATGACAAAACGTTGTTGCGACAGCATTCCTGCGTAGTACGAGAGGAACCGCAGGTACGGACCAATGGCACAATACTTGTTCGAGCGAACAGTGGTATGACGCTACGTCCGTTGGATTATGCCTGAACGCCTCTAAGGTCGTATCCGTGCTGGACTGCAATGATAAATAAGGGGCAATTTGCATTGTATGGCTTCTAAACCATTTAAAGTTTATAATTTATTTTATAAACGACAATGGATGTGATGCCAATGTAATTTGTAACATAGTAAATTAGGAGGATCTTCGATCACCTGATGCCGCGCTAGTTACATATAAAAGCATTATTTAATACAATGACAAAGCCTAGAATCAATTGTAAACGACTTTTGTAACAGGCAAGGTGTTGTAAGTGGTTGAGCAGCTGCCATACTGCGATCCACTGAAGCTTATCCTTTGCTTGATGATTCGATAAATAAATGATTTTTTCCTGTAGCCAAACACCTCGTCATCAATTTAGTGACGCATATGATATTGTCCCTATCATATAATTAATATAAAGACTTTAATGGATTGTGTCAAGTTGCCAAACACCTCGTCATCAATTTAGTGACGCATATGATATTGTCCCTATCATATAATTAATATAAAGACTTTAATGAATTGTGTCAAGTTGCCAAACACCTCGTCATCAATTTAGTGACGCATATGATATTGTCCCTATCATATAATTTTTGATATAAAGACTTTAAAGAATTGTATCAAGTTGCCAAACACCTCGTCATCAATTTAGTGACGCATATGATATTGTCCCTATCATATAATTAATATACAGACTTTAATGAATTGTGTCAAGTTGCCAAACACCTCGTCATCAATTTAGTGACGCATATGATATTGTCCTTATCATATAATTTTTGATATAAAGACTTTAAAGAATTGAATCAAGTTGCCAAACACCTCGTCATCAATTTAGTGACGCATATGATATTGTCCCTATCATATAATTAATATAAAGACTTTAATGGATTGTGTCAAGTTGCCAAACACCTCGTCATCAATTTAGTGACGCATATGATATTGTCCCTATCATATAATTAATATAAAGACTTTAATGAATTGTGTCAAGTTGCCAAACACCTCGTCATCAATTTAGTGACGCATATGATATTGTCCTTATCATATAATTTTTGATATAAAGACTTTAAAGAATTGTATCAAGTTGCCAAACACCTCGTCATCAATTTAGTGACGCATATGATATTGTCCCTATCATATAATTAATATAAAGACTTTAATGGATTGTGTCAAGTTGCCAAACACCTCGTCATCAATTTAGTGACGCATATGATATTGTCCTTATCATATAATTTTTGATATAAAGACTTTAAAGAATTGTATCAAGTTGCCAAACACCTCGTCATCAATTTAGTGACGCATATGATATTGTCCCTATCATATAATTAATATACAGACTTTAATGAATTGTGTCAAGTTGCCAAACACCTCGTCATCAATTTAGTGACGCATATGATATTGTCCCTATCATATAATTTTTGATATATAGACTTTAAAGAATTGTATCAAGTTGCCAAACACCTCGTCATCAATTTAGTGACGCATATGATATTGTCCCTAGCATATAATTAATATAAAGACTTTAATGGATTGTGTCAAGTTGCCAAACACCTCGTCATCAATTTAGTGACGCATATGATATTGTCCTTATTATATAATTTTTGATATAAAGACTTTAAAGAATTGTATCAAGTTGCCAAACACCTCGTCATCAATTTAGTGACGCATATGATATTGTCCCTATCATATAATTAATATACAGACTCTAATGAATTGTGTCAAGTTGCCAAACACCTCGTCATCAATTTAGTGACGCATATGATATTGTCCCTATCATATAATTTTTGATATAAAGACTTTAAAGAATTGTATCAAGTTGCCAAACACCTCGTCATCAATTTAGTGACGCATATGATATTGTCCCTTTCATATAATTAATATAAAGACTTTAATGGATTGTGTCAAGTTGCCAAACACCTCGTCATCAACTACTATATTATGGTTGCGCCGACCTCTCATATTGTATTCTCTTATGTGTTCATAGGATTTTGACAATTATACGAGTAAATTAAATAATATACATATGAAAATGATTAATTATTATATGTATAAGGGAAAAAATGATGAAATATTCCCATATTATCTTAGTATTATAGAGGAAAGACCGTTGCCGACCTCTGATATTGTTCAAACTTATGTATTTATATGATTTTGGCAATTATATGAGTAAATTAAAAAATATACATATGAAAATGGTTAATTATTATATGTATATGGGAAAAAATGCTAAGATATTCCATATTCTCTTAGTATTATAGAGAAAAGCCATTTAAGTGAGAGGGTATAGTAGTGTAAACGACCGGAATTACGACAGAGGGTTCAAAAACTACTATAGGTAGGCAGTGGTTGCCGACCTCTCATATTGTTCAAAACTTATGTATTCATATGATTTTGGCAATTGTATGAGTAAATTAAATAATATACATATGAAAATGATTAATTATTATATGTATAAGGGAAAAAATGCTGAAATATTCCCACATTCTCTTAGTATTATAGAGAAAATCCATTATAGTGAGAGGGTATAGTAGTGTAAACGACCGGAATTACGACAGAGGGTTCAAAAACTACTATAGGTAGCAGTGGTTGCCGACCTCTCATATTGTTCAAAACTTATGTATTCATATGAATTTGGCAATTATATGAGTAAATTAAATAATATACATATGAAAATGATTAATTATTATATGTATAAGGGAAAAAATGCTGAAATATTCCCACATTCTCTTAGTATTATAGAGAAAATCCATTATAGTGAGAGGGTATAGTAGTGTAAACGACCGGAATTACGACAGAGGGTTCAAAAACTACTATAGGTAGGCAGTGGTTGCCGACCTCTCATATTGTTCAAAACTTATGTATTCATATGATTTTGGCAATTATATGATTAAATTAAATAATATACATATGAAAATGGTTAATTATTATATGTATATGGGAAAAAATGCAGAGATATTCCCATATTCTCTTAGTATTATAGAGAAAAGCCATTTAAGTGAGAGGGTATAGTAGTGTAAACGACCGGAATTACGACAGAGGGTTCAAAAACTACTATAGGTAGGCAGTGGTTGCCGACCTCTCATATTGTTCAAAACTTATGTATTCATATGATTTGGCAATTGTATGAGTAAATTAAATAATATACATACGAAAATGATTAATTATTATATGTATATGGGAAAAAATGCAGAGATATTCCCATATTCTCTTAGTATTATAGAGAAAAGCCATTTAAGTGAGAGGGTATAGTAGTGTAAACCACCGGAATTACGACAGAGGGTTCAAAAACTACTATAGGTAGGCAGTGGTTGCCGACCTCTCATATTGTTCAAAACTTATGTATTCATATGATTTTGGCAATTATATGATTAAATTAAATAATATACATATGAAAATGGTTAATTATTATATGTATATGGGAAAAAATGCTGAGATATTCCCATATTCTCTTAGTATTATAGAGAAAAGCCATATAGTGAGAGGTATAGTAGTGTAAACGACCGGAATTACGACAGAGGGTTCAAAAACTACTATAGGTAGGCAGTGGTTGCCGACCTCTCATATTGTTCAAAACTTATGTATTCATATGAATTTGGCAATTATATGAGTAAATTAAATAATAAACATATAAAAATTAATATTTATTATATGTATAAAAAAAAAATAATCATATTATATATGAATAATGGAAAAAAAATGAAATGTTCCTATAATCTCTTAATATATAAGAGAATAGACCGTATGTTGGGTGGCAAACGGAATTGAAAATACCCGCTTTGAGGACAGCGGGTTCAAAAACTACTATAGGTAGGCAGTGGTTGCCGACCTCCCGCATTATTCGAAATATTTATTTCGGATTATGTTTATATTGGTTACATAAAATAAAGTATATTATTATCCGTACAAATTTGTTTCTCAGTTCTATAGAACACGGGACTTGGCTCCGCGGATAATAGGAATATACGCTTTTTAGATAATATCGTTGAAACAAAAGTCAAGTTTCTATTATATATAGAATAACAAATCGTTTCCATATATTATCGTTAATTTTTGGAGGCAGGCAAATATTAATTTATTACCTGCCGTATAGTTGGATTATTATATCGTTACGGTATAATACAAATATGGATTCTTATGAAAGAAATATAAAATTATATATTAAATGTGGAAATATTATCATATGCGCTTGGTTTTATGTTATATATTACCAGAGAGATATATGAAAAGAGATAAATTTTAAATTTATCTTCAAAATGCAAATGATTTAACTTAATATTTATATTGGTTAAACAAAAATTGTACATGTGTGGATACAATAATTATGTATGTTGGAAATAAAATGATATTTTATAATGAAATATGTATATATAAAAAGATAAAATTATAGAAACATATATATTACAATAATTATATGAAATTCTTGTTATATTGGTAAAACAAGTATAAATTAAAAATGAAAATATGGATTACGAATGCTATATAAAAATGGCCGTAATCGAATAGATTTTTTACTTATATTTATATATTTAAAATTTTACCCAAAGGCGAAATATTGAATTTTATTCAATATAATAAAAATCATGGAATTATATAAAGTGAAAAATCTATATATCTATTATATTGCTTATTTCGATTCAAAAAATATGAATGGAATATGAAGGAAAAACATTATTCTGGTTGATCCTGCCAGTAGTTATATGCTTGTCTCAAAGATTAAGCCATGCATGTCTAAGTACACACGAATTAAAAGTGAAACCGCAAAAGGCTCATTATATCAGTTATGGTTCCTTAGATCGTTAACAGTTACTTGGATAACTGTGGTAATTCTAGAGCTAATACATGCAATTAAAACATGAACCT